>NW_026460140.1:0-77140 GCF_021730395.1 Mercenaria mercenaria | reverse complement strand
GTAGACGATTATGTGCAATTATTACACATCTAGCAGTGACTTATCGAAATATTAGACCGAAATATATCTGGCATTTTCACAATAAAAACTATTAAATATATGGGTTGAATTAGTTAAAACATGAAACAAAAAGAAAATTTGTTTGTTTCACATGTAAGATCAAAATAGCTTTCACTCTCGAATACCATATCTTACATATTTACTCGTGCCTATGCAACTGATATTCACTCGTGAAAGATATTTCAATCCTTCACTGACAAACACCTCCCTTTTTCTATTAACTTGTATTACAAACCTCAAAAATATCTCTTTAATCGTACCAAATGACAGGGGCCTCAAAATATTTGGTACCTTGTGCCTATACAAAAATGTAACAATACAAAGGTCATTCCAATGTCAATACAAATTTTGCTAAGCTGATTACTATTGTGTAGCTTCAAATATAGCAGACAGACTCGATTTTTTCCGTCTTGACTACTATTATGCAGCTTTAAATATGGAATTGACAAGCTTATTTTTCTATTTAAAGTAGTTCTGCACGTTTGATAAACTGGAAGTGATGGCGTAACGTCATTAATCCGGACAACTTAGAATAAAGGCTGGATTCGGCGTACGGAAATGAAAATCATTCTATGAATTAATCACACTTTGTGAGTGAATTTATTAGGATGGCATTGTTACTTTATTTTCAAAGTCATAATATGATATTAAAACATATGACACGTTAAAACATTAAAAAATGTCTTAAAATTAGCGTGAAATATTCGGTTCACTTTAATCATGGTCAAATATCTAAAACATAAGCTCAGGAACCCATATATTTTATTTCACCAAATTTTCTAAAGTTTAATCAAATTCTACATTGTAGAAAATATTTCGATGCAAACGTGCGGAACTACCTTAAAGAAAAAAAAAGGTAACAATGTCAGCCTCATCATGATTATAACATATGCACTAATGCGATGTGTGTGGAGTCATGCTGGCATCTTATTTCATTTTCTCTATATGCACATCACTTTTACGGATTTGTATCAAGTACTTAAAGAGGCTTCGTATTTGATAATATTTTTCTAAGTTTGCTTCTGCACATCAAGTAAAATTTTATTTAAAGAATAAACTATGATTATTTAGTTACCATTTTGATACTAAACATATTAGACAGTAAAAATGTAGACAGAGGCGGACATGCGTAAAAAGTTCATAACCACAATTCATTCGCTATTAACAGAAATTATTACTGTCTTTCTCTCACACTGGTTTACTTGATCTAGTGGTACATAATGATAGGTAAATATAAAATCGCTTGGTGGCGACTATTGACCTAGCAAATGCTCTACAATACTCGCTTTCGGCTTTTTTTAATAAGAATGTGATATATCTAAATAAACGAAGCCAAAAGAGGAATGTTCCGCCGTATGGAACACAAGATCAGTAGTAACTTTTGGTATGCAGCAGCTGTATAGATTTATCTCAGAACATGCATTTAAACTATAACTATTTGAACTAATCAGCTGTGCCAGTATTAAATACTATAACATATTTGTGTGCATTAGAGAGGTACTAACTTGTGTTACACGACTGACTTGCTCAAACACTTATCCACTGGATAAACATTACGGTGAAAAGCTTTAGTCTTCGCATGTGCATCAAATACTGCGTAGATTTAGCTAATAGGTATGCACTATTTCAACTAGGGTCAGCCACGCATTTTTAAATCAAAAATAAAAACTCAGCCTACATTCTACTGTTTGGTAAAGATGGCTTTGTGGAACAATCATTTCCACGGTATGATATGTATATATCATTTTGGACATTTAGTAAAATTTAAGTCCTGATACTTTACCTCCATTGGCCTATTCTGCATCACAAACTCTCTTGCAGACTCATTTACATACATACATATATACATTTATGAAGAATTTAGTGTAAATGTAGTAAAAAATCTTAAACAAATATTTGCGTTCATAATAATATAACACCATTTCTAAATATGCGACTACCAAAGAGAAATGAAAAATAAAGTGTATTCATGCGTAGCAATGCGCATTTAAGATGCATTTTCTATTTCTTTGAACTGTCAAATTATTATCACAAATATTTCTTTTTTATTCTTTGAAATAAACAAGATATTCCGGACATGCCTGTGTGTCATGAAATATGACAAACATTTGCGGGTTAATCATATCATTTGTAACAGAGTCATATAGCGCATTTGGTCCGCCACTTGATTTCAATGGTGGTACCCTCATTCCTTGTTCTCCTTTAGCATATTCTCCGGCCAGAACTTTACAAAGGTACATCCTTCTTATTCCTTGTGCATCTGGTTTAGAGTATCTATTTTGACATGAATACCAAGCATGTATTGCAAAATATACTCCGTCACCGAACACAGTTGCTGTAAATATACAAATTATAAGAAGAACATGAATACAATTTATTTTCATTTGGAAAATAGAACTTTTATAATCCGAACCGGCACAATTTGCTTTATGATGTATACTGACAAAGTATTAATGTGTTTCCTTGCTAACTTTTTCAATCAGACTAAACTCATAAGAATCTAAATGTGTAAACATAGTTTTCACGGTTAAGAACAGTCACTGTGATGTATGGAGAAGACCACAACAGAGCAATTAGTAGACAGATATAACTTAATATAATTAGCACTTTAAAACTCGTTACATAGTGGACAAATGAGAAATATTTGATAATATTTTCTATTCTCGGCCCTGCCTACAATTTATGATACAATCATAATCACTTTAAACGATAAACTACCATATCATTGTATTTGAGATATAACGCAAAACGAGAAGAATTATTTTTTTAAAATGAGCTAGAGCTATCACTTAACTTGATTCAAACCCTCACTACAAGCCTTTTTACAAATGTAATATTGGTAGTTAATAACACTCTCCGATACTCACTGCACTTTTATGTTCAATTTGTGATATAGTTTCATCTATATTCAAGAAAGAGTAACAGTTCTCGTGCGTTTTTCAGTTTATTACCTTAAAGTACAAAAGCGCAGATAACTTTATCACTATCCAAGGTAGAGTTCTGGTAAACGCGTCTTCTTTTCCTCTTAATAACATGTATAAATGTATCTACATTAGTCAAAATCTGTTCAATTCAATTAATGTCATTTTAATATTTAAAATGTGAAAAATTAAATACAATTGCAAAAGGGAGACACTTTTGTTCAAACATCAGGTATGGGACTTGTCAAGTTTACTTATCTTTTATGGTGTTCAGTCAAATCAAATTGCATTTGCTATAGTCGAAGTGACCCTAAAATAAGATACGTCCTTTTGGGAGAAGCCAGTCGGCAAAAATATATGTACATGTGTTTTATATCTGGTTTATTACAACATCAATATTGTTTGATTCTATTGTCTGTTTACATTCAGTAATTATTTACTTGACAATTTTCCTATCTAATTTTGCAACAAAAACGCAGTTTTATATAATATTGTTGAAGCATTATTAAGTTGTATACTTTGATTATATTTGTATTAATTTGGATCCACAGACGCCATTTGAAATATTGTGGCGTCCAAATAAAGCTATTAAGCTGCATGAGAAATCGACGTTTGTAGGTGTACTACTTTCCTATTTCTTACAAAACTAGCTTCCTAGAGGAGGTTCATGGATTCCTAATCCAAGTCTTCTGATTTTAGGACGTTCAATGTAAGCATTTTGCCAGAGGAGATAAACAATTCATATAAATCCACAGCGTGAACGTACGAAACCCTGGCATGACACTTCAAATAAAATCAAAACGAGAAATATGAAATGTAAAATTTATGATTGACCAATTTGAGCGTTGATACTTAGTTTAGACCTCATAGAGTATAGGCAATAGCCATACAATTATTGTCATACATTTACAACTTGACGCGTGAAATCTTTAAGATCATCACAATAATCACATTTGACCAGCCCCAATTCCATATCAAATTCAATTTATTATTACAAAATTATCAGTGCATTTATATTAAATTTATCTTCCTTAATCCCTTAGAAAATTGTCTTACTTTGCATTTATATCTATATATATTTCCAGGGCATATTCAAAAGTAAACACAGATGTGTATAGATTGAAAAAAGGTTCAATGCTGGGGGGGGGGGGGGGGGGGGGGGGGGGGGGTTCGTTTTGGGGAGGCTGCACTTTTGGTGCGTGGCATTCCCTGTTTGATATTTTTCTTTGTTTTAATATTTGCAAGTATACTTTTTTGTAACAAAAATATACATACCATTTTTCCCACAGAAGCTTCGATTAAATCCATGAGCATTTATGCTGTCAACAGGATCAGCGCTCGTACCATGCCAAAGCTCTCTCTCATTAATTGTTCCCGGTGGGTTCTGATCTTCAAGTTGTTTCTTTTTAGACTGATACTGTTCCCATAGTGATTTGTTTTGTATTCGTTCGATCTTTCAAATAATTAACAGCAAAGTGAACAATATTTAACAACAAAGAAATGAAAGAGGAAAGAGTATAAAATATTTGTTTTTATACTTACGCACACGAGGAACGGTTTATACATGATAAATATATAAAACTTGTATACATTACAGTGTTTTTGAATCGAAGTTTACTAGCGAAAAGTGGTAGTGATAAAACAATTATAACAAATTGTATGCAACCATAACTAAGCAACAAAATTTAAACAATAGCTCTTAGAAAAAGAAAAGGTCCTACAATATGGCCCCTGATAGGTGACCTGTACACTAAGTTATTAGGTATAGTGTCACCTTGACTTTGGAAAATCATTATTTAACTTTTCGTTTTCCTTTCAAGAGGATTATGGGCACGTTAAAGAACCAGGCTGTCTATTCGCAACGAACTAGGCTAAGTTAGCCGGACAAGCCTGTATCTGATTTCTGATCTCTCTGTCGTGGGGGCTTTGTCTCACTCTGTCCCTCTGGTCAGATCGCTCTGTGTCTGTACTAGTAGAGGATGAATTATGCGCCCTGTGTGGCTGCATTTGAACTATGTAAAGCGCCTTTGAACGTGAAATTGATCATGAAAAGGGCGCTATATAAATCTGGTATAATAAATAAATAAATAAATTATGCTTACACACTCCTAAGCAAACGTAAAAATATCATACAGGGTTTGTGCCATACTGTTTTCTTATGTGTTGCTTGTTCGTTTTTTATGTTACTTAGCTAGATGTGGCTGTGTGTTTATCTATTGTACATGAGCGTATGTGCTATTGTGGTTTACGTTGTAGTATGACTGTTATTAAGGAAAGTGGCTTTCCCTTTGCTTATGCGTCCTTGATCGACATTCACTTTCGGTTTCCCTCCCCCCAGCCCAATTTTGCCCCTTACCATTTCCTTTCCCTCCTTCTATATTTAGCATAAATTAATATGTGCTTGATGGATGTTTGAAGCAACCCGTCTAAATTTTTTTCCATTAAGGCTTCTGTTTGTTGTTGGCTTACTTTGCAAATGCGTGGCTCTGAGGCTTTGTTTTTAGTGATCTTTGCTTCCAAGATGGCTACCTTTACCTATTATCTTACATTTTATCTTTTGTACTAGTTTAAGATTACTTAGACAAGAGTGTAAGTTTTAAAGATTTTCCTACAGTGTACTCTTTACTTTATTCTTTTATTATTACCTCTCCTGAATGTTAAGTGGCTTCAATAAATCACCAGGTCAGGTATTTGTTAACGTTTGCTATACAGTATTAAGTGACAATGTGTAAATTAGAAGTTGTTGGTCAGAAATCGCAATTCTGTTTGGTTAATATGACCTTGACCCATCTACACCAAATGCCATATCAACGGTCTTATCTTATTAACAAACATGAGTCCTACACCAACATTTAATCAGCTATTCGTTCAATACTCTTTAATTTTTCCTTCTGCCTAAAAGATACAACGGTATTAGGCATTTGCCTTTCTATAATATATTACATACTGAAAAATGAAGCTCAGAATTTAATTTAAATATGATCATTTTAAATGTATTTGTTCTAGATTTATGGTTCTTGTGCAATCAAAATTCAAATACTGATTATCTTCTAAAATGACTGAGACAACAGGTAGACAATAACAATAAAAATAGTATAAGTTACTTAATAGCTGTATCTTTAGTTATGGCTTGAGGGCTCCTCTTTAAGGCCATCCTATCATATACCAAGTCTGAAGTCAGTACCTTGTAAACTTTTTAAGTTATGCTCCGGACAAGCACAGCGTAAAATTACAAAAGGAAACGGTTATGACATGCTGAAGTATACATCTACTAACTCATAACCACTAACTTCGAAATTTCCTGATTGTTTCAGTTATTTTAACTCGTTTATGATTCTTACTCGTGTCAAAAGAAGGCCTGTCAAAACTAATTTTCATGAAACGTTTTAACGAGACAAGACCAAATACCATCTATTATGAAAGTAAAATAAAACAATGCTTACACACATTTATCAAGCACATATCTTTAACAAAACTTCAAGTTATAAATGGTTTCAAAAATCACATGCAATGCTTCAAGTTTTATAAGATATTTTCTAGTAGAGAACACATTTGCTGGTGTAATCGGATTTGTTATTGCTCGGCGTTGCTACTGTTTCGATCCTCATCTGATATGAAAATCTTTAATTTCTTTAGTCTTATCGGAGTCTCTTTCCTGATCTTGATCCCAAACTAACTGGGTAACTTACAAGAAGATCTTCATGATTGCAATACTAACATATTATCTTTAAAATTAGAATAAATTATTTTACCTTCACAACAGTCCAATCTTTTGTCTGTTCATTGGAACCTTTATTCCGTTTTGCAGAATCTTTAAATCTTTGTTCAATGCCTGTGTATTCACTTGAATCACTCTTTAGAGAAACGACCCTCAAATTTCCGCCTTGCATGTCATCCCAGTGAGCAGGTACCTCATACGTTCCTCCTGTAAAAGTAAGCTTGTCTTGCTTAGCTTTCCTAAACCGATGACACAAAAATCACCTTCAATACTATCTCTTTCTGTACGGGAGCAAGATCGATTCCTTTTTAAACTCGAAATAAACACAATGAAGCATATTTTATCAGTTAGGAGATATAGGTTTGTTAGTTTTCATTTCGCAGGATTATCAAACTGCCTACTGGAAGGTTATACAATGTCTTGCCAAATCGTTCAAGTTAATGTTTGATTTGGTATTAGATAACACAGTACGGCTGGAAATATTCAAAAAGGGTTTTAAGGAAATAGCCAAATCCCTTTGAACTTGTATATTTGATTTATTCCTCAACCGGTTTCAAAAATTATCATCAGGAGGGTTACAATCAATATGGCGTCCTTTGACGTCGTCAAAAGAAACAAGGGACGTCACTGTTGAAAAAAATGACGTCTAATTTACAAACGAATAAAATGACGTGACGTCGTTTTAAAATATCTCTGTGAGGTATGATTTAATGTGTCTCTATTTAGTGAAGGCTTATATATTTCTCGTTGCTTTCTATTGACTATACTGTCCATGAACATTTTGAAAAATGGAAATATTTTATATTTCGGGAACTAAGGTGCCGCACAAAAAAAACAGATCCGTGACGCCTCCAAAAGGGTACCTTACGTAAGCGAACATATTGACATTAGTGCGGGATCTAAGTTCCCGAAATATAAAATATTTCCATTTTTCAAAATGTTCACGGACAGAATAGTCAGTAGAACACAACGAGAAATCAGACATATACTACATGCAAGACTTGGTCTTCAGTCAGTATCTTTTAAACAACGATGCCTTGCACTGATATATTTTTGAGACGTTGTTTTTTTTCTTACGTTTTTTTTTTTAATTTCAGAAACTATATTCTAGTTGGATATTCATACAAAATGAAACTGATAAACCTAATACCCCAATATTGTTAACGTTTGCTGGATTGTGTTTCATTTCGAGTCTAAAAAAGGCATATTAAAGGAATTGCCTATACCAGTATATTTGAAACCCAAATTGGCAGTAAGTATGAAGTTTGCTTTTCGAATGTTCAACTACCAGCTAAGAACTACCTGCCTACCTTACTTTCATAAAAGTTGCCACTTATTTTCTTGTTTGCTATTTATAGAACATAATTAATTAAAGTTCATTTGTTCATTTTATCATTCGTGGCACAATCGGGGTCCTTGTTATTATGTCGTGATATAAGCTAAAACTTTTGCTATGTAAATCTAAGTCAGCATCGCCTCTGGTTACCTTTAACAAGATCCCGTCGCATAACTTTTGCTCTATCTGTAGTATCGTGTTCAGGATACTCCTCCATTGATGCAAAGTCAAGAATGTAGTCGATTCCATCTACTCTAAAAATATATATTCAACTTAATGTAATACATATTCAGTGCATGTACATACTTGCCGAGGTATTGTAACGCTTTAAACGTATTCTGTAAATATGTACGTATATATTATGTGGACATTTTTTGGGGGCAGTGACGATGGTCAGTTCTATTTCTACACTTTATGCAAATGCAAATGCCACTTATGGTGCTTAAATTTGAAAATATTACAAAAGTCTTTCATTTGTGGTAGATGCAGATGGGAATATGTGGCTGGGTAACTGTTTAGGGGGTAAAGATGCTATGCCAAGTAACCACGTAAACTGTTACCCGACAGCCAGACATTAATATCGATATCTACAACCATTGACTATGTCTTTTCTTGCATGCCAAACAATAATAAAAAAACTCAAATGATTGAGTTTCTTAGCACTTTTTTTTTTTAAAATGACGATTTTAACAAATTAACGCCCATTAACAGGAAATACTTCATAATTATGATGTTTCAAAGATAAATATTGACGTTTAGTTCCGGTTAAATTTTATCATTTGCAGCGTTAGATTATATATTTTTCACAAAATAACATTTTCTGAATCGAGAAATATACTATGAGAGTAAAGGAGAATTTTCAAGTTATCTCGTTCTATGTATTAAAATAAAAATTACAGCATAAATCTTCTACATGAATATAGTTCTAAATATGTCGTTTAAAGCACGCGAGCCATACACCCCGGGGTGTAAGATGGAGTTTTCCAGCATCTGTGAAATCACCGCAATCCCAGACTTGTATGCAATAAAATATATAAAAATACTTACAAAAATGTAACAGCATCCTTTTGTTGTCGGTAGGCATTTTCTATTGTCAAATTTATATCCTTTTCATATGGTCGCACTTCTTCGCCTGTAGGTGTCACCTCGATATAAAACCATTGCGCAATATTCTTCATCAACTCCATCCGCTCTGCATCTCTAAGCAATCTATTACAAAATTTATAACTTAGTGTAATAAAATGAAATATTTGACTTCTAACTGAGATTAAGAAGCTTAAATACAGCAAACGTCTTAAGGTATGTATTTTTTCATGTATTTGTAACCAATGAAAAGCGCCAAAACTATGTGATAAATGCATTTAAAACTTTATTGTTTTCACATCCGATCAGACGAAAAAATATTTACATGTACCGCCAATAAGACTAATTTTTGCTTTACTAAATTTACATCCAGCACTTAGCAAGAAAATTGTGTGTAATATATAAACTTGAACGATATCAAACCATTAGGATATTTCTATTATAGCAACATTATTTATGTCACATAAATTGGTTTAATAGATGTAGCAATACAACATTAACTTACACATTTATCTTGTCCGAAGCAGTCATAACATTTCCGACTATTCCAGCGAGCTTAACAATACCCCTGTTTTTATCCATACTCATTTGAACATGACATTGCATGGCAATTCCATTAATTTCATCAACCTATAATTGTATTATGTATGTATTTGCATTACAAATTACACAAATAAAAAATATACAATTAATCTTTTTCATACAAATTCGTATTTGGTATTCTATGATTAAACTTAAGATGTCATAACGTATTAATTAATTGATCCGAAGTAGTTTATAAACATGGCGGTCTCAACAAAGGTTAAGAGACCTGTTAAAACAACCATAACAATTATTTCAATTTATACACAGAGTCAGTTTTAAATATCTTAGTGTATATCAGAAGTTTTACATTTAATGAAATCATAATTTTATCCTTCACTGTGAACAGTTGCAAAATTGTATAGCAATGAAATATGTCACTCATGCCAATATGTAGTTATTGGAACGTTGCGTGCCGTAAAATATATTGAAGCTATGTTTAGGTACATTAAACGGCAAAGGCGCCACTGCATAGTTTACTGGCACTCGAAATAACATCACCGTAGTGCCTACATAGATTTTACCGTGCCAATATCAAAGGAACATACCATGCCTTAAAGATGATTATTCAGATTTCGGTTAAGTTCAATATTTGGTCAAACGTTATCTGTATTAATACACTGCTTCATACATGCTATAATTTCACTGGAGACATTTTTAGTTTCCCTGTGTTGATTACCCAACCAAGACAGAAATATTTAGCTTATGTATGAATATAAAAATAAAATTTATTAGACTATCCTTTGGAAGCCTATAATGCAACCAAGCAAAATAATAGCAGACTCGGTTTGATCGAGTCTGTTCATCAGCGGTAATTAATATGCAACACCCTTAGCAGAATTCGATTATAATATTATTGCGTATTATCCGTGATTTTAAACACTTTTCCTATGAAAGCATATGAATATAAAACGTAATGTATAATATTTGTCAAATATTTAATTTGACAAATATGTAAAGATATATTTGTATGGCTGAAATTCATTTAAAATGCAAATTTGTAAAAAAAAATATTACCTCCGTTTATCTGTCTTGGTTGCGCAATCTGAACAGATTTGAAATATATTAATTTCGAAGCTATACACTGTTTCAAAACTTCTTATATTCAAACAAATATTTTAATATCTATCAAATCCAAGTGTAAGATTAAAAATTATATTGTGATTTTTAGAAACTGTCCCCTAAAAAATCAGGAAGCAACGTTCTTTTGCAGATACTCATTTGGTAATTCGAGACGATACACTTTTTTTTTTAACCATAGTTCAGACTTCATTGGCACTGCGACTAAAATATTTGGAGGTAAGAAATCAAAACTTAAGAAAACTTAAAATATTACTACATGTTTATATGTTGAAAGTATACTATAAAGAAAGTCTACGTGTTATAACCTGGTGATCCTCAAGTTGGCGAATAGTGTGGTCATCGATGACTTTTGTGTGCATTTCTTTTTCAAGTGAGTTTTCAAGTTTCTTTATGGCCTTTGTGATTGTATCCGTACTCAGAGCAAACAAGATAAAGGTAACAGAATTGAAATCTGGTTCGACGTTAAGTCCTCTATCTCCCTTTTCATCACCAGATGCGGACATGCCAAAAACATCTAAAATTATCAAAATAAAGTAATAATAACGTTTCACAATACTGACCAGGTTAATAAGAGTAACAGGAAATGTAATCGTTACTCCCGTTTATAACTAGCGTCATACTGAAGAATATTTGTTAAGGGACATAAATGCTAGAGAACAGAGTTGACGGTTAATATATACGAGCGTGACACTTACATGAGAAGTTGAAGAAAAACAGTAAGTCAGTAGATAGCCAAATGATACATAATGAAGGATTCAAATAGTTCTCTACATTTCCCGCATTTCCTTAATTTCAATGTTCTAGCTTCTTGAAATCATCATGAAAAAATTGCACTACAGAATAAAACAATACTACTAATTTCTGAGTGCGTGTTTGTTTGACTAAAATATTTTTTTCTATCAAAAACTACCTTCATTTTTTATTTGACTCATGTTCAGCAATGATTGTTTTCTTCGCGGAAGTGTTTGTTATGGATATTCAAAAATGATCTTGTTATGTGTTGCATTTATTGAAACGTATTAATAAAGAATGTAAGCTATTACAAAAATTGTTTACCTTTGAAAATTCTTATACAAAGTAAAATATAAATATTTACTTTTAACACCTTTCCACATGTTTCCCAACCAACTTTTAGGATCACCGGCAGCCTCAGCAGCCTTCAGGAATTCTTGTAACAGCTCCTTTTGGAAAATAACAAATCTAACCTCCGACAAATATTTCGGCTGCGATTTCGAAAATTCCCTCACTGCTTTAACCATATTCTTAGCTATGTCAGCAGCAGCGTCAGTATCGAATACTTTGGTTCCTGTGATAGTGCATTGTATTGATGTTGAAAATTCATAAACCAACACAGTTTTGTCAAAACATGTTTCGCTTTAATAAGCTTCTTCAGTTGACAATAACATACACAATGATACGTGAAATACGGAAATGACGTCGACGCGCCAAATGGACGTCGACGTTTAGACGCCGCAAATGGCTGATAAAAGTGCATCATGAAATAATACGTCTATGTATGTTAAATAATATACATTATTATACTATTTGTCAAATGTAATAGTTATAGACGTTATAATTTAGATAATACACATAAACTCATCATTGATTAACTGGATCAAATGATACATGAAATTCCACAGAAACTCGGACAGTAAATAATATTCAAAGAATATTGAAATAGAAATATACTGTTACTTTAAAGCTTTTTCGATCGAAGTACTTCTTCAAAATGCAGCACACATGTATGATTGTGAATGACATAAAACTTTTTATATTGAAAAGAATATATCACTTTTAGCGATATCTTTATATACTTACAAATACTTACATTGCAAGTGACCGAGCATTGCATTGGCAATACAGAAGTACCCTACCAGTAGGTAACTTTATTAGTATCCATCCCTGGAGTTTGTTGGCAACAGTGTTAGGACTAAAATGCTTTAAGGCATTTAGTAACTAAGAAACAAAAACTGATTTTACCTTAATTTAGAGATCCGGACATACATTCAATCATGCGGAACATTTGTGTGAAGTGCTAAGATCCATCAATACACATGTAAGTAATGAAGAAGAAACAATTTTACTTGACCTTCAAGAGTGATCTTGACCTTTGACCGACAACTGTGGGTCATGTGTGCGATACATAGTCTAATCGTTGGGGACATTTCTGTCTGATAATAAAATTCTTTCAATGCATATGAAAGTTATGGAGTGGAAACAAATTTTTACTTGACCTTAAATATTGACCTTGACCTTAAACGGACATGCATAGACCATGTGCTGTCATATTGTCTCATCATGGAGAACGTTTGCATGTATCACTAAGATAATCCCTCAAGGCAAAAGTTATGGAGCGGAAACAATTTTTGCTTTACCTTCAATTGCAACCTTGATATCTGACCAATAAGCACAAGTCATGTATGTGCATAATCTACATGTTGCCCTCTATTCGCATACCAAGTCTAATGAACCTAGTTTGAATAATTCTTGAGTAACTGCAGGATTCAGATTTGTTTAAAAACAATAGAATGACCACTTAAGGAACCAAAGACTTCCGTGGTTACGGAATAAATACAAAGGACTTCTATTGTCCTAGGCCATACCTCCTACCACCTAAGGTATCAAATGTGTGCTCAGATAGACGACCAGAGGATGGTTTGACAGACGGACTTTCTGACGAACAGATCGTTATTGGTTATTTTTTTTATTCTAAAGTACACAACAATCGGCAGAAAGTAACAAATAAGCAGCACGGAATGAACAGAATTTACCATTATCTATTCCCCTCAGTACCCAACAAATGTTCTCTCGTTTGCCAGGACGGATGGACGGAAAGACGAACGGAGGACATTCCTAAAGTCCCCTCCGGTGTTCCACTGGTAGGGGACTTAAAATGAGAGAAAGATCTGCAAAGATAGAACTTAGACGATAATAACTTTCAATAAAGCTCGACGTTAAAATGGTATTTTTCTTTAAAACAGGTAGCAATTAAAGCTCATTCATTTTCTTCGGTTGATCGAATAGGCTACATTGGGGTAATTTGAACACGTTTTTGTATAATTATTTAAAAACCCTTTTTTCCATCCGTTTGGTCTAAAACGACCAATCATACCTGAAAAAAGATTGCCTGTGCCAAATGCAGGCAGTGCGATACTTTTCATCTTTTCATTTTCAGCTTCTTTCAAACATTTTTTCACAGTGTTTACCATATCCTTAGTGTCCGCCACAACATGGATTATACTTTTACATGGCAAGCCAGGTGCCAGGGTTGTAGTTATCTTGTATTTTTTCATGTCACTCTCTGAAATTAAATTTACTCATACTAAATTTACGTCAGCTAAATGACGCGTAACATTCTACACAGCCTCACACATTGTATTGCAGATGTAAATATGTTATCAGTTATCAAATACAATATTACCTTACCGTCGTGTATCTCAGAAGTAAGAAATATATTAGTCAACTTTTATTTCCATGCTGAAATGTCATTCAATAAATAAACTGAACGACTGAAAATATGTAAAACCGAAGTACAACATACATTATGATTATAATGAGCATAAAAGAATAAAAGACGCTGTCTTTTTGACTCATAATTTGTGGTCCTTTGGGAGCTTAGGATCCATTCAAAATATTCTTCAATAAGATCTGTCTCAACCAGTGGTAGTGGGCATAATGGGTGTTGATCATTTGATAACATTTCATGAACAGACCTACTCAAACCGAGTTTGCTATTAATGTAGTTCTGCACGTTTGATTAACCGGATGTGATGGCGTAACTTTATTTATCCGGAAAACGTAGACAAAAGCCTGGATTCGACGTAAGGAAATGAATATCATTTTATGAATTAATCGCAACCTGTGAGTAAATTTATTACAACGGTACTGTTGCTATATTTCTAAAGTCAAGATATGGTATTAAAACATATGACACCTTAAATAATTCAAAACAATCAGAATAAGCTTGAAATGTCCAGTTTACTTTAATCATGGTGAAATATCTTAAAAATAAGTTCACGGACCTTAAATTTTATTTCATCAAATTACAGGCCATGTCTTTATTTACATCTGTGAGATGTTTCATCAAAATCTACATTGTAGAAAAAAATTATTTGCGAAATGTTATGATTTTCCCATAGACTTCAATTTTGAAATATTGCATGAGAAAAATTTAAATTTTAAATGGAAGCAATGATACCAGATTCATGTTATTATTGTTTTTTTAATGTTTACTCATTATATACGGTAATTATTTTAATCTCGTAATTATATCAAATTATGAAAACTTTGTTTTTCAGAAAATATTTCTGCCTTGTTTACAGCTTAAATGTTTAGTTTAGACCATATCAAGCGTATCGTGAATCTTAATTTTCTGGTCCTAGGGATCATGGCGTTCATTCAATTTTACGATGATACAATTCTGCTGAAGCCGGTGCTAGGGAACGTATTCCATTACCTGTTATGTTATATTATTCTATTTGCTTGTGTTCTGTCATTTTTACATTTTATTATGTTATCCTTACGTCTATATATAATATACTTATTTCCTATCACAAAAGCGAACACTATGACATCAATATCATAGATCTAGAAGATTATTGCGTCATGATTATATCTTACATGGGTAGTTAAATTCAGGCTAGTATTTGTTTTAGAATGATTGCCGCACATTCAGGCAAAACGTAGTAAGTTAAATGCTTTTGCGGAAATTCTGCAAACAAGATTGCCAAAATGGCCCTATATTGCTCGCCTGTTATCATTGCACTTAAGAAGGACAAGAAGGTCAAAAAATCATAATCAAGATCAATCAAAAGAATTATGAAGAAATAGAGTTGAGATGTTCTTAAAGTTACTTCAAATAAAATTATTTTCAAATCAGGCCAGTAGTTTCATGCCCGAAGGATTACATCAGAGGAGGATAGGAGTAAAAGTTTGACTGATGAAGCCCAAAGGACAGGAACAACAAAGGGAAGAATTTAAAAATAAATAAGTCCTCAGAAAAAATATCTAAGTCAAAAAGACAGGAACAACAAAGGGGAGAATTTAACCAAAAAGAAAAAAAAATCTTACAAGGTACAGATATGTCAAAAGACACCTAAAAATTGGAGGTACCATCCATGTTTGGTTTTCCCCTACGGCCAATAATAAAAAAGTTACTAAATAAGCTATTTATAGTAACATAAATGGGAAGTAATCGAAAAAAATATTGTAAGTCAACGAAAGAAGGATCGGCCAAACAAAAACAAGAGCACTGCAATCGAAGCAAATGCAGAGCAATATAAACACAAAATAAAGTCATATGACCTTTGACCCCTGAGTGTGACCTTGACCTTGAAATGAGCCATCCAAAATATGCGCTCTGCACGTCATTTCAATGTGGTGAACATTTGTGTCAGGTTTCTTTGAAATCCCTCAAGGAGTTCAAGAGTTACAGAGCGGAAGGTAAATTGCTAACCAACATACATACAGACAGACGGACACCGAGGCGATAACATAATATGTCCCTTCATAAGTATAAAAAGGAATCGAGATCTTATGGTGATACAAGTTGTGTAAGTTTGCATAAAAACAAATCATAAAGGAAGCTGTTATTGTGCAGACATGGTCAAAATTTTGGCCCTATCAGGGGCCATAACTCTGGAACCCATAATGGAAGCTGGCCATTTCACAAAAGAAACCAAGATCTTGTGGTGATGCAAGTTGTGTGCAACTTTGGTTAACATCAAATTAATTATGAAGCTGCTATTGTGCAGACAAGGTAAATGAGATCTTATGGTGACACAAGTTTTCTACAAGTTTAATTAAATTCAAATCATAAATGAAGCTGCTATTGTGCAGACAAGGTCAAAATAGCTAATTTTGGCCCTTTAGGGTCCATTACTCTGGAACCCATAATACAATCTGGCCAGTTCAAGAAAGGAACCAAGATCTTATGGTGATACAAGTTGTGTACAAGTTTGGTTAAATTCAAATCATAAATGAAGCTGCTATTTTGCAGTCAAGGTCAAAATAGCTAATTCTGGTCCTTTCAGGGGGCCATAACTCTGGTACCCATGAGGAAATCTGGCCAGTTCAAGAAAAGAGCCAAGATCTTACAGTGATACAAGTTGTGTGCAAGTTTGGTTAAATTCAAATAATAAATGAAGCTGCTCTTTTGCAGTCAAGTTCAAAATAGCTAGTTCTGGCCTTTTCAGTGGGCCATAACTCTGGAACCCATGACGAAATCTGGCCAGTTCAAGAAAGGAGAAAGGAACGAGATCTTACAGTGATACAAGTTGTGTGCAAGTTTGGTAAAAATCAAATCATAAATGAAGCTGCTATTGTGCAGACAAGGTCAAAATAGCTAATTTTGGCCCTTCAGGGGCCATAACTCTGGAACCCATAATGGGATCTGGCCAATTCAAGAAAAGAATCAAGATCTTATGGTGATACAAGTTGTGTGATAATTTGGATAAAATAAAAGTTGTGTGCTAGGTTGGATAAAATAAAATCATAAATGAACCCACTGTCGTGCATTCAAGAAATTGTTGACGCACAAAAATAGCAAATTCTGGCCCTTTAAGGGGCAATAACTCTGAAATCCATGATGGGATCTAGCCAATTTTCGAAAAGAACTGAGATATCATGCAAATACAAGTTTTGTACAAGTTTGATAAACATTGCTTGCAAAATGTAGTCTCTATCTTGTTCGCAAGAAATTGTGGACGGACGGACGGACGACCGACGAAGGGTGATCACAAAAGCTCCCCCTGTCACTAAGTGACAGGTGAGCTAAAATACCAAGAAAATAAACGGTATTTGCTTGCTACTTCAAAACATTTAAATACCTCTTTGTAGAGATAACCTGTGTTTATTTTCGAATTTTCCAGGTTACAGGGTTTTAAGGTTTTGGGAAATGAAGCATGACAGAATGTAAGTAAGCATGAAAGCAATGGATTGAGCAAAACGGACAATTTAATCTTACTGTTATTGTCTAGTTCTTCTCGAAGTTCTAATCCTCCTTTTTCTAACAATGTCTTCGACACTTTACCTGAAATGAAACATATACTATAATTTTTAACTAAAATTTCATAGACAAAAAAAAACAAAAAAAAAAAAACAAAAAAAAAACGGTAAACGTAAGTTCTGGAATTCTTATATGAAAGTAAGCAGGATACACAGAATACTATAAAAATGATGAGCAAAGCGCATACCTATGTTAAGATTCAAGTCAGCATTTGTGCTATTAACGATGCAGTCAGCATCCTCCTGTGTTATATCACCCTGTTTGGCTATGACAGTAAGACTTCCAAATGAGTGTGTTCCACTGATTGACGTGCCGCTGTTGCCAGTATCTGCTTGTATGACGTCGTATCCAAGAGAACTAGCATCTTTGCCTGGTAGTTTTAATTGCAATAATACAATACAATGTTATTTGTGTATAATTTTTCAACCTGTTAATACTTTAAGGAATTATTCATATCAACTTTGACGTAACTATTCGATTGATTTTCTGTGCAAGCTTTAACTTTTATTGTCGGGTGTGTTTTTAAAATATTATTACCAGATAGCCTGTGGTTTGTTAAATAAAGGTCATCTTTTACATAGGGCTTAAGTTATAAGTACGTTACTTTACTAATTAAAGTTCGAATTCGAAGTTCTGTTGTTGTTTTACTGTACCTATATATCTATTGCCATTAATGTTTCGGTATGAAAGACACATCGCCGTAATGCATAGATCATATGGGCTTTCATTTGTTTTGAAGGAAGACATGCACTGACCTTCCGCAACTCAATTAGGTGGCTTCACCACATGAAATAGTCAACAGTGAATTGTCACAAAGTAGTGAATTTTAAAGCTATATTATTCGATGCTGTATGTTGCGGAAATTTTACAACAGTACCTCATATTCAACCGATAATATGTTAACGCCATTATTTTGGCATACATAATGATTTTAAACGCCTTAAAGAATGCCATTTTCACATTTCATTTAATTCTTATTTCTCTACAATTGCCATTCTAGGTTACAAGAATGATAATTTATGCTAAACACCTTTAGGTAAAACTCAAATCTGTTTTGCTTCTTGACTTCCTACAGGCCATGTCTGACATTATAATTATAATTTTTACCATTATTAGTATTATCATTATAGACTATTAGTGGCCTTTTTATCATTCAATTGTGTACTTATATTCACAGAAAGCAAGCCACTGTGATTTTGTTACATTTTGAGTTTAATAAAAAGATGCGATAAGCTGGAGAAAAAGAGCGAAATATCCTGACATTTTAGAATGAACATTCACATTATCCCTTCTGTCTCTTTGTGCTTCGTGTTTATTGTTTATGAAATGTTTCATCTAAAACAACAGCAATTAAATAAACGAAAATGATTAGAAATACAGGAAATTGATCTAATAATAGAAAATATATGATATGTGATATAATTGTTATTAATTGCGGCATATATGCCAGTCACAGATCCACTTATCTATGCAGACAGCTTTCTCAAAAAATATCCATATCCAGTTATTATCTAGCAAGTGGCGAGTTATCCAGATAATTATATTAACAGGGCAAAACTTACTCTTAGTGCCCACTTCTGCCATCCGTATATTCACGAAGATAAGTGGTTACTGTGAAAGTTTTCATGATATTTAGTTAATATTCATACCAAAATTGGCGAATAACGGTTATATTTTTTGTCCTCTATACGAACTGAATGAGTGTAAATGTAAATCATAACTGACTTATTAAAAAAAATAAGATACCTAGTTAACGTGAATATGTAGATGGCAGTAGTGGGAAGTAACAGGCAGTCTTGTCATGTAAGATACTTAAGTGGTTATTAACACGCAGTTATGTCACTGAATAAGTGGCAATTTTACGAAACTTTTGAGATAGACAAGTGGATATATTGTTGACAGAAATATGCTACCATGGTTATTGGTGCATGCCTGATCGAGTGGTTGCCGACTTCATAGCACGGGTGAGGGTTCGAAATATCACTTTGGATTCAGAATTTATTCATGTGAGCTATCGTGTTGCCTTACGAAGTCGGTGGTTCTACCACGGTACAAGTCTGTACCTCAGTAATGCTCGGATGGGCGCATGGATTCTTCCTCCACCATCAGCTGGAAAGTCATGTAATTGCTTTGGTGTTACATAAATACCCAAACACTAATTTAAACATAACAAGTTAACGAGTATAGTTTTCATCTGTATAAAGTTACTGCGCATTGCGTGGTGTTGTATTCTTTATTCAAAGGTAGCAACATGAGAACAAATAATGACCGCTATATTAAGGGCGATGATTTCGAATCACTTTTCCATAATTCCGTGTTAAGAAGGCATCTTAATTATCAGTTCAACAATGACAGGAGTAGAATTATAGATATTTCCTATACAAAATTAAAATTTCTTAAAAGTTTATTGTCTGTTTTGAGATAAAAAGGGATAGCTGTGTCTCGCGTTATTCGTTCAAATGTTAATGTGACATCTTTTGAGCTGTTAATGCATGGCTAGAGTTAAAAATGTTGGTTTGAATATGAATAGAAAACATTGATTGAGAAATAGCAGGAAAGAACACACTTATGAATAGCAGTATCAAAAACATCAAAATGAAAAAGGGAAACTTAGTGGAATTTTTCTGAAACTCTCTTCTTGATGGGCCCTATGCCTGTTTGTAGAATATGACAAATAAGAGTCAACACTTTCAAAATCACTTAAGTTACTGAATTGACAATAATTAAAGCTGTAAGAAAAAAATGACAGGGCCGAAATTATACCAACACACTTATAGTTGGTTTGAATATGAATAGAAAACATCGACTGAGACATATCAGGAAAGAACACAATTATGAATAACAGTATCCAAGACTCCAGAATGAAAAAGGATGTTTAGATATTTTTTTCTAAATCTCTCCTTTTTTGATGTGGCCTATGGCTTTTTGTAGAATATGACAGATAAGAGTCAATATTTCAAAATCACTAGACTTACTAAATGTACCATAATTAAAACTGTAAGACAAGAATGACAGGGCCGAATACCAGTACACTTATAATCATAGAATAATGTTTCATTACATAAGTAAATCATAATTGTTATAAAATCAATAAGCTAAGCTATTTGAAATGTAATATCAGACATCTAAAAATAAACCAAATGAGTATTGCTACATAACTGCTGTTTTAAAAAGTTTATTAATTAAGTTAATCAAATTGTTGCTAAATCCTTGGATTAATCATAAAGATGCTGTTATTTCAATCACATTTAACAATACCTAAAGCATGAAAACAAATCTAAGTTTACTTTTTGAAAGCCACTATCATTCATCTGCATTTTGATTAAAGCAGTAAATGTACTTGCTATATAGGACAGCACAAGACATCATGGCATTTACAAAGTACTGGAAGGCAGTATTATTTAAATAAGAAGTAAAACACACATTTTTCACATCATCTTTGCATGTATAAACTGGAGAAAAAAAATCATGTTTCAACAATGCAATAAAAGTACTGTTAATTTCTGAAATGCTGTGCGATAGCCGTATAGTTATTCTTTCGTAGATGGACAGCTGGTATCTTCGTCTTGTTTCTTCCAACAAAAACTATTTTATAGCATAAAAGTAACGGTCTAAGCAATGGAATGCTTTCCTGTGTTCGTTACCGATCTCAACTCCCGTATAGTTTTTGCTTTTTTCTGCTTACTCCGCTTGTTTTCTACCATTCAAATTCAACATTACAAAAAGAAGACGGTTTAATTTTTGTCGATAACTGTGAATGTATTGAATCGCATGCTACTAGTGCGATAACTTATTTTCTAGAAATCATATCGCTGATTTCAGGAAGTATAAGTTAGTTTGCTTTTATTTGATTTCTCAAAGAATTTATATAATTCTCAGATGCAGGTGAAAACTTTCAAACTCAAATTATTATTTTGTAATTTATAGTTCATGTTTTCCAAATTTTTCATGAATACATGCATATTGTAGTGTTGTAGATTTGTGCGCCCGCGGTTATCGATATTGAAGTGCCCAGTTTAGTTTTTTCTGCCCTTAAAAGTTAGGCTCTTGGTGCTCTGACTTCGGAAAAGTTGTTTAGTACATTGATGTAATTATACCTTAGATTTACCTTAATTTTATGTCTTACTTAATTAATTTGGTATTTTTGCGCTAATGTTAGAGCCTTTCTCAGCGGGGATCATATTTACATTATGTTGTTTTACTTGTTGAAAATAGAGTAAGTGCGAGGTTTGCATAAACGCATTTAATCCCCAGTTACCTTTATATAAGTTACTGACCGTTCCAATGCGGTGCCTATTTCCAACTTGTTTTCCCTCCGTTTCGTATTTTATGTGCGTATGTTGTCTTGTTTGATGCTGGCATTTATTAACCGTCCGTGCTGATTATTGTGTTGTGTGTGTAGTATTGTGTGTTGTTGGCATTTTGTAAATATTGCCTTTTGTAACTTGTTGTAAATAGGGTAAGTGCGAGGTTGGCATGCTCTTAATACGTTTAAACCCCCAGTTTCTTTTATATAGGATACTGACCGTTTCAAGGCGGTGCCCCTATTTTCAACCGGTTTTCTGTCTGTCTTGTATTGTCTGTTGCGTATTTTTCTTCTTTGCTGCAAGCGGCTTTTCCTCTCTCTCAATCCCCCTATCACCCCTCCTTTTGCTTTCCTTTTTATATCGTCTCCCTCTTTACTTTGAGTTAGTTTTCATGGCTCCCCTTTATATTGGCTACCGGAGTCCTAAAGTGGTACAGGATTGCTTTTTCCTGCTTATAGGGATGTGTTTGTGTGTTTGTGAGTCTCAAGCAGTGCTCCACTTGTTTTTTATTTGTCTTTTTTTCTTTGTTAGTTAGTTCGGTGTGGTTATGTGTTTATCTTTGGTACATGAATTTCTGTGCTATTGTGGTTTACGTTGTAGTGTAAGGGTTCATCCTTGTTCTACTTTCCCTTTCAACTTCCTCCCCCCACTCCCTTTTTACCTCTAACCACCACTCTCTCCCTCTCTATCTATATTGGGCATAAATTTATATGTACTTGTGATATTTTTAAGCAACCCGTCTGTAATATTTTCCATTACATTTTCTTTTTGTTATGTGCCTACTTTGCAAATGCGTGGCTCTGAGGCTGTGTTTTTGGTGCTCTATGTTTCCGAGAAATGTGCTCTTACCTATTATTTCTTGTGGTCCAGCAACGTTTCTAAATAAATAGATTTGGCTACATGTGCAATTTGAGCCATTTTGGTGTCATAATTTAGTGTCCTTAAACCCTCAATTTTCTTGTTTTTATCATAAAAATAACGAAAGCAGCAGGCTGACAATGTCATATGTTAAAGTGCTAAGTATACTTTTATGCAATACATTTTGACATTTTTCAAATTTAATGTCCCCTGCCCCCTTTTTGTAAATTGTACTTGAATCGTAATATTATTACCTTCACCTTCGTGATGATTTTTATGAAGAGGTAGCAGTAATACACGTTTGTTTTTCATAATTATAATTCATTTCAAGATAGCTACCATATTGAGGGACGAAGAAATATTGCAAACGAAATTTATGAAAGGTGACACTTAACTTATCATAAAATCATAATTTTAAGAACGGCAAAAAGAATTACCATGATTATAATTCGCTATAGACGTTTTAAATCCATTTCGGTGACAGCAGTTGGTTTTAAAAATTGGCCATGGGGGTCGGTTATTCATACGAACAAACAAGTTTGATATGACGGAAAATATAGAAATTATTGCTTTGAACTATACCACTTATTCAACCTATACCCTTAATACATTGTTTGGAACTATTTGATATCTATTTCTACAGTTATGTTAGTTACCTGACTGTCCTCCAAATGTCATTGCTTGAACTTCTTTCTGCATGCGAGACTGCTCCTCGTCAAATGCCTGTAACAAATAAAATGTGATAGGTTATGTGAGAAAAAAGGCAGGACATAATTTCTATTTTATATTGACATGTAGACTGTGATATCACGATAGAACATGCTGACAGATGTGGCGTATACGAATTATCAATAGTGACACTCTTCTTGCGAACCTCCATTCCCTTATTTACTAGGTTTTTGAACAGCTCAGTTTTAATTAAATGGCGTTTATGTTGTTCTTTGACCTGGCATTTGCTCATTATCAAGATGCACAATTATAGATTAAGTATAGAGCATAAATATCTGTACTAGTCACAACTGTTGTGAGAACATACCTTAAACAAAGAAAGAGATAAAAATATTTTGACGATCACGATTAAATGTTTATTACTTTAACTTGAAGGAA
Source organism: Mercenaria mercenaria (assembly GCF_021730395.1). Taxonomy (NCBI): domain Eukaryota; kingdom Metazoa; phylum Mollusca; class Bivalvia; order Venerida; family Veneridae; genus Mercenaria; species Mercenaria mercenaria. The sequence goes on along the minus strand of NW_026460140.1, from coordinate 53,079 downwards.
GGTTTTTACATAATGTATTCTAACCTAAAATAAACGACTTTGAGTACTATCAAATCGCTTTGTGTATTTTTAAATAAACTTTTATTGCTCTGCCTTTTAGAGAACGCAGTGTCAATCATACACTTGTAAGTATCATTGGTATGTATCAATAGTAACAGGATGATAAAAATATTGAAAGACATAAGGTATGACTTCATCCGGAAAGAACATTGGCATATTTTGCACAAAGATAACAAACTGGAAAACGATGCCTCCTATATCAATTACACATAAAACCTACCATCTTAGTTTGAGAGTCCATCTGGTAAACAATAAACCTGATGTCACGTAAACTTGATTGGGAACAGCTGGCCTGAAATTTTGTTATTGCTTTGAACATCTCTTCAGCAACAACATTACGCGGAAATCCTAGACTGCCAGTGCCGATGGCTGGGAAGGCAATGCTATTACAGTTATATCGCTGTGCCTCATCTAAACAGTTCTTCATTAATTTGTGAAGTGCCTGTTATAAAGAAAAAAACAAAGACATATAGAATTGTAGACACGAAAACGTTCTTTGTTCATCTTCAAAAACAAATAATAATCAGGTGCATTTGGTTAAGGTGATAGCTATCTTTATTATTGTATTGAATATCAGTAATATGGCAGTGTTATAAAATTCATAATGTCTTATGGCAGCAGTATATCCTTTTATCAGTAGCATTTCATCACGTTCGACTTTTCTTCGTTTAATGTTTGTAAATAGGTTTATTTTTCTACTTTTCAGACTGATAAAGACAGTCTGATTTATATCGTTATCATTCAGTAATAGTGAAGGTATTTCTTTAAACTTTTTATTACAGATTTCCTTTGTTTTAATGGTAATCACTTGCTTCCCTGAGAAAAAGCTGGACAAGTCTACAACCAGCTCATATGTTCCCTTCTTCATGAACTGTTTTCTTTTACTTAAATGTTGTAATTTCACTAAATATATGCCGGACTAGGAACATTTTTGTGTAAACCATTTTAATACGAAAACCTGAGAAAGTCCATTTCAAATAAAAAACTTCTGCATTTTAGAATGACTGTCACTAAAAAAGCTTTTCATTGAAAACCATATGCTGTATTATCAGTGTATTATCAGTGTACGAAACAAAATAATACCACAATGTATATGTGACTTTTGGAGTACCGCAGGTAATTCTGGATTTAAAAAAAGAGTCATGGTAATTCTGTAACGGAATTTTACAGCCCAAAAGGTATAAAATTACATACTGCTTAAGAGACATTGAACAAAATTTGTTAATAAATGAAACCTTTGCAAAATATAAAAGTACTCTTTAATCCGCATACAAACAATTTACTACAACCACGATGGCCATGGTTTGTTAACAAAAACTTATCATTATGGTGTAAATATTTTGGTTGAAAACGAGGCATCCATGACAATGTGTTGAACTATCAGACAAGCGGTTTCTGAGAAGAAGATTTTCAGGAAATAAAGAAAAAGGAAGTCATGTTCATGGGACTATCATTTTTAATTAGTAAAACAGAATAAATAAAACATGGATCTATTTCATGCAAAAAAAATCAAAAAAAATCTACCCGAGTATGAATTTAAAGCTATCCTTGTTTTGTGATAGACAATGAAATCGAAAACGCTAGTAATTCAACTGAAGACATTATAAGACTCACTCCAACAAATTTCAGGTTATAGCAAAATACATTTTAGATCGGCCTTAATTACAAGATGTTCATTATTTGATTATAAGCATTCGTACTGAATCACTAGCATTTGATTAATTAAAATGTAAAATGTATTAAACGTTTTTATAACTGTAATGTTTGCAACTTGAACATTTCACATACATCATGAGATAACAAAAAGGAAAACGTCAGATTTTAAGAGAACCTACATGTTTTCCAGGAAAATGTCACGAAGTTTTTCTTCTGATTTATTTCAAAGAATTCTTCTTTATTTTCAAATAATAAACACTCACTTACTTTTATGCTTTCCTTCGGCTTTTTATCATTAAAGTTTGATAGTGCGGTGTGAATGACAAATTCACAATTCAATTTATACCCGCCGGTCACAGCTACATCAATTCCCTCCAGTCCTTTCGGATACTTAGCATTTACTTCGTCTTGTAATTCTTTTCCAGCGGTTTTCAATAGCGATTGTGAGACTGCACCATTTCGTAGGTCTAAGTTATGAGATGTCGTGTTCACAATTACATCTACCTGTCAACAGTGATTTTGAATACAAGAGAAAATGAATTGAATGAAAAGACATTGCATTGTTTAGAAATGAATCTGTAAAAATACTTATTATTTTCAGTAAATTACAAATCTTTAAGAATTATCAAATCACAGCTAAATTTAGATTTCTAATTTCATTAGTTAAGAAAGTTTACAAACCTTTTGTCTCGCAATTTCTCCTTTCACTACAGTAACAAGTATATTTCCAATGTCAATCCCCTCACTTTTAGGAAGATTTGGCATCGTTTGTGATAATTCGTTTCTATCTAAAGTAAATGAAAGATGTAAAAGTATACTAACAAGTATTACTTTGTTTACTGCAAATGTTTATCTCATCTCCAGCTCACGATATTAATAATATACCCTATAGTTTAAAATTTAACTTGTAAAATTATATGGCCCACCGCCTTCATTTTAACCCTTATAAATCTGTCAGAAGATCCTATTCAAAAACGAAGCAAAGCAAATAAACAGCAGAACAGGTTTGATTGGGTCTTTTCAAGACGGCTATTGAAATGTTTAACTCCCATCACGCCAACAGCGCCGGCTCTAGAACATTCTAATGACTCCACGATTATATATACCAAAAACTATAAGAACACGAGATCTAAGCACGGAAAAACGTTATACGGACGCCACACGACCACAGACGAATGTTTTGGTATTTAATAAAGTTCGAGTTTTACAATTATTCAGTATACAGTGCTAGCTCTATAGAGCAACACCCTTTGGGAGATACAAATATTGACTGTTATGCGTAGGTTTTTCTGGAGATGTTAATTTGAAAGTATATTTCAGCTTAAGGGCATTTGATGATATTGTTATAGAAAGGCTTTTGCTTAAGAGAGGGCCGCTCCGTAGAAGCTATAATGTAAAAGAAAAAGATAGGAAAGTTAAAAACCTGAATTGTTGGATCGCCTTGATGTTGTAACACGTTTCGGACGCGCACCCATTGTTCCTGATAAATTGTCATGACTGCTTTTACCTGCTCTAACATTCTCACCGCCTTCATGAAGCACAACGTTAGTGTTTCCGAATATCTTGCAAAGTGCTTCAGTAAAACCTTGGACGTTCTTTTCATTCATGTCGCAGAGATACACCTCACCAATCGAACTATCCTGATATTCCATCAACATCCTTTTTATTGCATTGACAATGCTCGACGTGGCAACATTAACTGGAAACCTTCAACAAAATGTTAAAAATATCAGTTCAGTACCGATAACATGTTTATGTATAACGATTTACTGATTGAAGTACAACAGCCGAAAAACAATTAGATACATTACGTTATGTTGTGTTTCTGAATAATGTATATATGCAATACAGCTTATGATCATGTCTGTTAGATATTATCCCTGGTTTAATAACAGTAGCAGTCATACCCATTTACACCACATCCTATTGCTGGTATTGCAACAGATTTTTCCTGTATCTTTGATATTTCTTGTAGACATTTGAAGACTGTCGCCTCTAAATCTTTATCCATAGCTTTCCCTTGATTCCATTGTTGGCTTTTGATGTGGGCAATATATTCCGCTTTCAAATCACCAGCACTACTCATGAAGACATCGCCATCGTTCAAAGATCTTTGTGTTGCTATGAAGTTCTCACACTCATGTTTTATAGCAGGTCCCCCTACATAATTCAACGATATTGAACAAGTTAACTTAGCACCGGTTGCCGGATGTATTATCACAAATTATAACATTATAAATCGTCATATCAATGCTAACCCAAAGGGCATTTAATTCATTCTTCATCTAAGCAAAGAAACAGATTAACTTCAATCCTTGTATATAGAATGATTATCGGATGACTAATGAAAATTTCGCACTTCAAAAAAGTACCAGTTTGATGGCTGTTAGACTGATATGATTTACTAAAATACTTAGTGAAGCAATGGTGGAATGAACTAAATAAATATGTCATATGTTTAAGAATATACCTTTTGAAATAATAGCCTTTCCAAGTCCACCGGAAAACCCCAAGTTCTTGTCTGACGGGTTAACAAGTACACCTACATCAAGTTCTGTCATGTCTCCTTGCCAGACATATATTGTCGTCCCTTGAAATACGTTACAGCTTGCATGTATTTTGGTTCCTTGTGCTTTATCGGCCATTTGCTTGTAAGCTTCATCTCCTTCTACGACGATTACGCATGACAATGTCGTTTCAATTGTGTGAATGCTGTCTTTTCCTTTGGGTGACCTTACATGTTCTGCAATTCCTGGTTTTGCAACTGTATGCTTTTTTTGCTGAATTCTGTTCAACAGTTTCTGAAGTTGGATGTTTGCTTCTTGAACGCCCTTTTGTAGACCTCGAATTTCAAAGCCCCTGTACTGATCAAGAATTTTAATCTTCACATAATATTGTTGAAGCTTTCTAGAAATGTCGTCTATTTCCGTTTCACAATTTTTTTCTAGGAAACGATTAGCTTCTCTTGAGTTGGATACGTTCTTGGTTACGATTGTGTTGGACCGCAAAAAGCCCTGTACTTCTTCTATAACGGACTTTTCAGTATCAGCCGTCCCACACACATGTATTTCAGTCAAATCATCGCTAAGAGCTATTTGTACTTTACCTGGATGCATTGCATGAATTTCTTCAACTTTATTTCTCCATTTGTCCGTTTCTAAATCTGGGACAGTGCCTCTTTCAATCGATATAGTATCCTCATGGAAAAATGTACGTATCACTTCTAAGGCTTTCTCACAAAAGCCTGGTTTACTACAGCATACTGCGATTCCATTCGCGTAAATTTCCCAGACTGCTGGAATCCCACTCGATTGAAGTTTTTTCTGTAGCGACGAACTTGTATTTCCTAATCGCAATAATGAGAGTACGAGTTTAGAGATATTATCAATACGTTGTATTTCAAACTTGCTCTTCCTGTCATAGATAACGAGTTTTGCGTTTCGGACGCTACTTATCAAACCTTGAAGATGTATTTCGTTTTTCTCGACTACGATTTGTACTTTTATGTCCCCGAACTCTTTTTCCAAAGACTCTGGGAGCTTTTCGAAAGCCATCATTTTTGTCTCAATCGGCTTTATATTTGTAAATACTTCTGTAACTTTCTGCCTCTCTTTTTCAGCATCATCTATTATTTTCTTGATTGTGTCCTCTATTTTTACCTTTAGATCGTCAGCAATAGCTTGTTTGCCAACAATAACAATAACCTTTTGCTCGTTTTCAATGACAATAGCTACATTGGTTGGTTCGCTTATATGAATGCTTTTTAGGTAGTCCATCACCTTTGGTTTAATGTCTTGCAAAACGTCAATACGATAGAGTACAATTGCATCCATAAGTTTTTGAAACACAGACTTAGCTTGTTTCTCCCAACTTTTAGCAATTTTGAAGCACCCTTTTATATCTTTAGTAAGCGTACAGTGAAGCTGTACATGCATTTGTGTTTTGGTATCCGTCGGCCATTTGACTTTCGTGTAATGTTTAAGTAGCTCTTGCTCAAAACTTTTACGATGTTCGGGGGAATTATCTACAAACTTGAATTTATGAACATCGGCGTCCTTTATCTCAAAAGCCAGTGGTACTTGAAATGTCTTTTCTACCGCCTCCCCTTCTGGGCGTCCTAGTGCTGTTTGGAAACATTTAACATTTAACTCTTTGTCACCGAGATTGTGTTTTTTATCAAGAATTCTGTCAATTACTGAAATAAAATAGATTATACAATAAAGATATATGAAACATGTATATATAAACTAAGTGCACTTAAAAACACGAATTAACGCGTCAAGTATGACAGAAAATCAGGCAGACAAACGATTCAAGGAATATATTTGTATAAAGAAACCAAAATGACAGTTATATATAATTATGATTTAACCTTTGTAATCTTCAAAGTACACCAAGCATGTACGCTCAACCTCATCTTCATTCATCACAACTTTTTCGACATCACCACCTCCAGATTTCTTTTTGTTCTCAAAGTAGTACTGTATTGTGTCTTTTGTAACCACTGGTGCAAGATTGGAGACGAAAATGCAGTTGGATATTTGTACCTTTGAAACTTTAAGTCTTGCTCCTTCTAAAGTTCTTTCCTTACAGGCCTTTTCAAGTTTTTCAAAATCTGTTAACAATAAATAAATACACTGAAGTAGCATTACAGCTTTACTTGAAAAAACTTACAGTAACACAAGAAATAGTTTACACCGAAATACATATACTCTAACAATGGCACATTAACAGCGATAAAAACTCGGGTTCATTATAGTTTTGAAATTCATTAATTTAAAAATAGTGTTCAACTATATAAAGCAGACTAGCAAGGACACAAATAAGCCTAAGCAAACAAATTGAAATGAAAACTATTTGAATAAAATGTGGTTTTCGTTTGGATATAATTTTGTCTAGATACCTGGTTGATTTTCATCGAAACTATACAGTGTGGAAAAAATATAAATTGCAAAACAGTACGAAGCGACAAGTACCTCTTAAAACTATATCAGCTTTGTTATTTAATGAAATGTGCAAGTTTTCATTAATGACATTTCGTCACTTTTGAAGACAGCATTTTATGCTAAAGTTATCAGCTTAATGACTATCTATTCCATATAAAATATTACCCGTAGTATTTTTCATTGTCACTAAAACTGTAGTCTCTTCATCTTCATGATAATCAATACTTATAGGCTCTGCGTTCGCAGTTGCTTCCAAGAATAGGAATAAAGCATCTTTAGTACTTTGTAGACCTTTGATCAGTACTTTATTATCATAACATGGCGGAGGAAGGTACAGGCTAGCTTGTAACGAACATTTCTGAATGTCATGCTTTCTGTCAACAACTTTTCTTGCATCTGAAAATAAAATAAACCAAATTACAGAGTATACTTTCCGCAAATCAGCTTTAATTATTATAGTTGTTTGTATAACAGTTACTTGTAGAGTCCATTAAATATATATTACAACAAATGTAATGTCAAGTCGGTGCTAGAGGGCGTGAGGGGTGCTGTCGATTTTATTACCTTTTCTAATTTCAGTCAAACCGAGCCTGCCTTGTACTATTATGCTTGATTGGCTTTTATGCTTCGGAGCTCCCACTAATCTTTTTATCAACATCAATGTACTTGAAATGGGCGTCGCGTAGAATCGAGTTGTCTTTGAATAGGTTTCCATAATGATGGGATCATTTTCCCAAAAAGTCTTTAATATTTCCAGATTACTGTCGTCATAACAGTCGCGGGTAAATTCTATTAATCAATATGTAGCAAAAGTTGATACAATACAATTTAAGGAATATTGTATTACTATTTTCCTTATCGTAACAGTCCCGTTTACATAATTGGTTAAATTAAATTGAAAGTGTTTATGACTTATGGAGACTTTCCAGCTTAAATAGTGGTCGAAGATTCCTAGTGCGGATTGGCATATAGTAAACAGCCAACCTTTTGTAGGAAGCTGGATGGATATATATACATATATATACATTCTTAAAAATCACTTACGTGTGCAAACAGTCGAATGCCTAACTCTATTTATCTACTTATTTTGTGATCAATTACAAGGAAATTAAATTCACGATGATTTAAAGACATTCTTTCTAGCATTCTTTCAAGAACCATTTCTGAAACTATATCTGTATAACTGCAACTGCCTAAAGTGTACCGATGTCGTGTACCATGCCAAATATATCATACCAGATAATCCTATCAATTATGAAACAAGCGTTGTATCAAATTCGAATTAATATCGTTTTGAGAAACCTCAATGTGTTAAATTTTATTTATAAAATTGTACCAAATCATTATGCTTTAGCATCAAATGATAAAAAACAAGTACCTCAAAATAATATATATATTATACAAACCTGTTCCCCGCAAGTAAGTGCTAACTTCCCCACATGAATCAGTGGAGGAGGACTAATGATTTCAGACACAATGTCTTTTATCAAATCGTCAAGGAGAACATACACCTCGCCTGTAGATGTTGCTTTCGGCTAGTTCTTTTAAATATAAATGTACTTATGCATATAAATCACAATTTCTAAAAGTTAATCTTTTTACCTTCAGGCTTTGAAAATGTGATAAACACAACGTTTTCATCTTCGTCGTCACTCCATATCGATTCAATTGGGCCTCCCCCAGATCGTTTTTCATTTTCAAAATAGTATGTAAGAGTTTCCTTTGTTACTGTCTTTTGAACACCTCTAACTTTCACCGTACTGACATTTTCATCCGTAGAGACATCACCTGCTGATCGGGTTGTCACAAGCATTACTTCTAATCCTTGTTTACTGTGGTTTTTTGCTACTACTCTCTCTGCGACTGAAATCATGAATGAATAGTACTTGGTTATTGCGAAATCTGTAATAGGCATAGTGTTAATTTTGTCTCATATTTATAATACAATCTGATCCGTATCTAGGTGACGTTTGAAAAAGAAATAAATTGAACTTTCCAATAAGCATTTATTTTATGATGCCACAACAGAACACATTACCACAGTCTTATAACAGTGTTGAAATATAAACACCACTGCATACATTATGGATGTAAATAAAAATAGAAACCAACCTTCCTGGTCCTTAAAAGTTATATATGCAACATTCTTCCCAGTGTCAACAGAACTATTTACAATCACACCGCCACCAGAACGTTTCTTAATTTTGAAATAAAGTAGTAATTTGTCCAATTCATGTTCTATGTCGGACGGTCCATGTACTTCTATTGTGCAGAAATCCTCTTTCTCCTCTTCATAAACTTGAATTGTGATTGTTCGCCCTTTCATTTGTAAAGTCTTACTTCGTAGAATGAAATCCACAGCTGTATATTTAAAATTGGAATTAACACTACATAATCAGCATGGTGAAATAAATATTTGTTATATTTATTATTAAAATCATTAATTATTCGTTAATGGCACGTGATTACATAAAATACTTATCGAACTTTGTAATTCCCTTCTATTTTTGGCAATACCTTTCACATATTAGTAACAGTACAGATATGAAATATCTCACATGTTTAAAAATATTTTTTTTTTATATATTTAATAACATATTTCAGTTTTAATAACATCAAGTAATGCAATTATTTCATTTCATTCAAGTTAAGTCCTCTACCCATTTAGAAAACACACACACACACACGCACACACACAAACACAAACACACACACAAAATAACAATCTAGTTTCATAGTTTGCTATTTTATTAAACATGAAATGTCATTTTAGAGATACAGAGGGTCAGGTCTTGAATTTTTACTGATACTAGTATTCGTCAATTATCAAAATAAAAGGTAAAATTAGGCTTGTTTGAAGCAATGAGCGCAGGAAAAACAACCACAGCTACACACATTAAAACATGGGCCGTAGAAACTGAAGTGAATAGATATAGCAAACGGAGTTCTTCAAATACCAAATAAAAAAGTCCAGCAGGAAAGGCCACATTCAAAGAATGCTGCCAGGTATACAACATTTCACGTGGAAATAGGGGTCAGAATATGGACTGAGGATATGTGTACATAAACAAAAATGAATGCAAAGATAAAAGCACTGACGCAACGAACAGACATAAACATACATATAAAATCGGACCATACCAGGAAACGATATAAAGATTGGGGGAAGGAATGGGGGTAAGATAAAAAGGGGGCCGATAAATGGGAGTAAGGGAAGATTCTTCACCAGCATACAAGACAACATACATAACATAGAAAACAGTACGAACAGGAACAAAATGAAATAATGGGGGTAGTATATGGGACGATTTGTGTGTTAACAAATGGACGCCATCTTGGATGACCTAGTTACTATTTATAGTAACTCATTTGCATATAAGAAATAAAGTAAGTACGCATGCGTGGCGGACATTTTGAATTCAAATTTAGAATGACATGAAATGTTTATTTTAAGAATGACATCAGAAGTTAATTTTAGAATGATCTATTTACAGAAAATGTATCCATGAAGTAACCGGAGCTGACTCGTATACCAATCCAGGGCGCGGTCGCGCACGTTAAGGGTCAGGTGCTCAGCCCTAGACGGGAAGATAACATGAACATAAAAAACAAGATATTACAGGGAAATCAAATGAAATTATATATTAATAATATTTAATTAACAATAGCTAATAGATTTATCAATGACCTAAATGAATAAATACATTTTATAACAAAGCGAACTATATTAATAAACAAAAGAACAAGTTAATAATAGTTAAACAAAATATTTATAACATTTGTAATTAAAACAAAAACTTTAAGCATTGCGTATGATAGATACGTCTTTAAAACAAGAAAAGTTAACTGAAAAAAATAACTTTTTGCTGACGATGTTTCCTCCTTGGCGTCCAGTGACAAAGTGACCCCACTGATATGTTGACTAGTCCTGAATGCACATGTTTAACTTTTTTTGTGACAACATCACGTAGGCGCCACTCGTGATCGTCTATTTTTAAATTCCATTATTCACATGTACAGCACTATACCCAACAAAGAAGCTTTGTTCTATTCAAATTGAATGGTCTTTTGAAAAATTAATGAATAGATTATTTGTCTATTCAAAACTATTGACCAAAAAGTATGGGCGCCGCTTTGTGTAAACAATACCGGAAGTATTTTGGACAATAGATGAAAAAAATACTTTGTCCCATTCAAATTCAATGGTTCTTTATATCATGACCTATAGCTGAACTTTTTCGGCTAAAGATGAAAGAATTCTTTGTTCCATTGAAATTGAAAAGACATTTGTTATAAAGTGATTTGAGAACCCATTTACTGATTCTATATATGTTTTACCATTATTTTTCACTTTTGCGTGTACTGTATATCAAAATGATCAGAGTATTGTTATTTTTACGATGCAGCTGTATGTTTCATGCTAATGTAATGTCCCTAGATTAGTTAAACCCTAGAAAACCGTCTTTAGCTCTGTGGCAACCATTGAAAACTTTACACTCAATCGCTAGAATGAATCATAACCTTTAAAATAAATATGGAGTTTTCGGTTCGATTTTCAAAATCGTTTTCGAGTTATGGCCTTTTAAAGGGTTTTAAATCAAAATTTCAAATTCTTTCTAGTCTAGTCTTGTCCCGTAGAGTCCAAACATACATTTTGTTATATTGTGCTACAGGCCATCTCTTACAGTTTCAGAGATATTAAAGTTTGAAAATGTTATAACACATTTGTGACGCCATCATTTGGCGCTAAATTCAAGACTGACGACTTACATTTTGAAAATGCAATGGCTTTCTTATTGATGTCAAACAAAAGCGTTGACGAGACCAAACAATTGGTAGCAATTAAATGGAAATGGAATCACTCATGCGTGAAATGGTGATTTTTTCTTTATGGCTTTTCTGAATATACTTGTGTTTGGTATCTTACGGAATGGTTTGACAACGTCTATCAGCTCACGGTGTCACACCGAAAGTGAAATCACTCATGCGTAAAATACAACTTTTCTCCCTTAAAGCTCAACTGAAGGTAGCCGTGTTTGGTATCCTACGAATTGGTTCGACGGGATCTGTTGACTTGTTTACATTAAATGAATGCGTGGTCTGTCATGCGTACAATGCATCAAAGTAAGCTTATCTGATCCTTATACTTCGATGTCTAAAATGGCAGTGAATGGATTCACAAGGTAAAGCATAATAGATAGGGTAAAAGCAATGATCTGATTGGTCAATATAATAGATTGTGTTAAATATTAAATATTCTGATTGGTCACTTATGGATATAAGTCAAAAGTCAATTTGACTATGACAGAAGGCGTTACGTGTTACTGCAACCATCACCACCAGTACCCCTATCAACGCTGCAGTTTACGTTTTTATAAGATTAAATTCAAATTCATGGGATATAAATAACAAAGCCATATTTCTATTAACATATTTTATTGCGCAAACTCGTATTACTGCTACAAACTACATGTATCCATTAAAATAAGACATAATAAAGTCATTCAACTTCTTGCATTGCACATCAAGTCGCTTTAAAATGTCCTTCATTTTTTGTCCAGAGAATCGGTTCATAATGTAATATACGCAATACAGCCCCCATGTGTCTGGACCTGTGTCTTTTTTTTGTCCTTGTGTGTTTATTTTGTGTGTGTGTGTGTGTGTGTGTGTGTGTGTCTTTTGGGAGGCTGCGTATTTGGAACGTGGCTTTCCATGTTGGATATTCTTCCTTGTTTTTGTACCTGATAGAAGTTCATCTAATAAGGCTTCTTTAACACTTGATCAAAATGAACTTTGTAGTGCTCAGGACTGTTATCCAGTGAATCGAAAAATTCGTCGGGTCGTCTAGTAAAAATAAAAGCTCACCCTATCTTTTCCGGATCCTTGGCTCGAATCTGTATTTGAAATGACGTATTGTCCTCTACCAATCTTAATTTGATCCGCAGCACATATTGGTACTATTTTAGCATCCCCTCAAGTTTGTAGTTATTCATTTTAAAATCTAAATGTATTCCAGTCAATAGTATCTTGTGTCATGCCTTCGCGATATTTCTTACGTCATTGGCTATCCAAATCAAAGGTCATAGTTTTGTCCATTTCATTCCTATATTGCTTCATATAGCTATGATTTTGTGACCGTCTTATTTCCGACCTAGCAATATCGACCGCTTGAGCTACGGGTGTCACTAATTTAACTACGGGAAGTTCTTCACCTTTTTGTTCTTGTTTTGTTGCTTCCCTGTCATGTTCCTCTTTTAACTCTGCCATTGTTGTGAGAAGTGCACCACTACCCACAGAGTAACGACCCTTATGATAAGGGCGTACGTACCCGTCCCTCAAGTCTTTGAAATGTTGATACCACTTTTCTGGGTCCGAGATATGCGGTACCCATTTTTGCTGTTTATAATTGTACACTTCACTGGAACCCAATTTGGCGTTGTGAAAGTAACAGCACGGCGATCCTTCTTACAACGTTCATTCATCATCACCCGATTTTTGATCATCATCATTGTCTTTATTATTCTTCATTGGATACTCTTCTTTGCCTTCATGATCGGACCACAATAGGTCTTTTCCAAGTGCAATGGCTTCTCGAATAGATTCTTTGACAGACATGTCGTGTTGACGCCTAAGTTTCTTAGCTGACTGTAGAATCTACTGCTGAGTAAGATCTTCTTGTAGCTCATAAAAAATCAATAAGAAATCGGGCATGATTTTGTGTGAGTTTCTTTCTTATCTGAGGCAATTCGTCATTATCAGTGAGACGGTAAGCTTCTTCAAAGCAGAGTTTTTTTTCTTTTGTATTGTTGTGTTAACTTAGTTTTTTTAAATTGTTCCTAAATAGATTGTATAGATTGTCTGAGAGGTTCATGAAAACGCTTATCCCATATCCCACGACGTGATCGCTCTTCTTTAAGCTCAACTTTTCTACGTTTACCAGGAGGTCCCATAAACAAAGATCGTTTCTGTATAGGGTTTTTTTTTCATAAATTTTAGTCCAGTTTTCTAATGAATCATCATCATCATCACCATCCATTTTATTATTATCATGTTCGTCAGATAAATTTCATTTGCTACTGAAATAGTTTTTTGGTTTATATTCTCCATCTGTTGGTTTTCTCTCTCTTCTTTTTTTTTGGATTGTCTAACTCAAATATGTTATCGCGTAAACGGTGCTGTTCTGGTGTGTTCGATTTTAGATCTATTACCAGCTATCAATGCGGTCTTGATGTCGCTTGTTCAAACCGTTTCTTAAAGATGTTGTTACTGGACGAAGGATAAATTCTCCTTGCTAATGTGGCTAGATGATGTCTTTCGATAGGGTTATCAAAGAGCACCAGATACTGCGTATTCAAAGCAATATATCTACAGGTTGTACCTTGAGGGAGCACACTTTGGGTGAGATTTATAACAGATATGTTCCTGTAGTGACTGTCTTTTGTAAAGAGATCAGCAATTATTTGTTCGCATTTACCTTCAGTCATCAAGTCTTCAAGGACCAGCAGGTTCCTTTAATCAGGATTGGCAAGCAATTACCCGGGGCGGGTAAACGTGTTTTTTCCGTTTAAATGCTACAAATTGTTCGGTCTTGTCAAGCGCTTTTGACTGAAAATCCAAGATCATCAAAATCGTACAAATAAGGAAGATAACGCATTTTCAAAATTTAAATTTAAGTTGTCAACTTTGAATTTAGCGCCAAATGATGACATCACTAATGTGTACTACCATTTGCAAACTTTAACATTTCTGAACCGGTAAGAGATAGCATGTAGAAGTAAATATGTTTAGAATCTACGTGACGACACCTTCCAACGATGTTTGTCTCAAAATTTTGACTTAAAAAAATAATAAAGGACCTTTCATTTTCAATGGGACAAGAAATCTTTTTTATCTTTTGTCCAAAAATTTTCAGCTCTAGGTCATGATATAACGGACCATTGAATTCCAATGAGACAAAGGATTCTTTTCATCTATTGTCCAAATAGTTCCGCTAGTACTGTGCGTCCATACTTTATGGTCAATAGTTTTAAATAAGCAAAAAATCTTTTCAATTATTGTTCAATACAAAGAACCATTCAATTTCAAAAGAACAAAGACCTCTTTCTTGGATAGTGTGTTACAGTACATATGAATGGTGAAATTAAAAATAGACGATCACGAGTGACGCACGCGTGATGTTTTCTACAAATAGAGTTGAGCATGCGCATTCAGGACTAGCATCACTGGAGTCATATTTTCATGTGACGCCTAGAAGAAAACAAAAATTAATTTGTTTTCAGTTAACTTAATCGCTTCTTTTAAACACGTAAATGTTCTTTGTAATGCTTACTGTTTCTTGTTTTAATTAGAATGTTATAAAAATTAAATATTTTGTTTTAAACTCATATTAACTTGTTCATTGTTTACCAATATAGGTCGTATTATTTATTCATTTAGATCATGGATAAATCTGTATGATTAGATATTGTTAATTAAATATAATTAATGTATAGTTTTATTTGATTTCCCTGTAATATCTTGTTGTTTTGTTGTTGTTTTTTCTTCTTCATGTTACCTTTTCGTCTAGGGCTGAGCACCTGACCTTTTAGATCGGTATACATGTCAGCTCTGTATACTTCAGGGTGACATTTTCTATAAATAGAACAATCTAAAACTAAGTCTTTGATGTCATTCTTAAATAAAACATTTGATGTCATTCTAAAACAGAATTCAAAACATGTCCGCCTGGTCCTGTCTTCATTTCTTATATGCAAAAGAGTTACTATAAATAGAAAGTAGGCCATCCAAGCCAAGATAGCCTTCATTTGTTAACAAACAAACCGTCCCTCTACTACTAACAGGAACTGCTTTGGAACGGTTAGTAACCTCTGTACTAGAACTGGTTTGGAGAATGCTAACCTTAAATTCTTCCTATGTTATACTGGATAGACGAGGCAGTGTAAAGAGAATATTAAAAAAAAAACGAAATTTAATTGTGTGTCTAACACTTGGCAGGATAAGTTTGCCTTGTTTTAAATTCTAGATTTTTATTTTTATTTTCGTGACTTTTTGAATTCAGGTACAAAGTGAATAAGATGATATAATAACAAAATTTGTATTATTCGTATATTTCTAAAGATCTTAGAATATTCGCAGAACTCCTGTAGGTAATATGAATGATATTGCCAAAATATCAAAGGGCATAAAATGTGTTTTTAAGTTAGTTTATAAATAAACTTTTGAATTAAGAAATATATTTTAATATCTAAGAATATGTAGTAACTTATTTTTAACTACAGCAAGTTTTGAATACAAGAAATTTGTATTTTAATTTGAAACAATCACTTTACAATCTTCAAAGTAAAGCTTACCTGCTTGGTCACGAAACTGTACTACTGCTGTAGCATCATCGGGATTTATATCAACACTTTCAACTTGCATTTCACATGTACTTTCAAAGTCCTCGAAATAAAGTTCCACAAATTCCTTGTCAACTGAACTTGGTAGCCCAGTAATTAGAATTTTTCTTGAAGCTGAATCTTTACACGCATTTCCACTGTTCTTTGTCGGCTTGTACAGCGACACATCAAGCAGTTGACCTTTTAGGTAATGCTCAGGCCTATCGACAACACGTTGTGCAACTAAAACAAATACATTCATGTAATTGTTTGAAAAACCTGCGTGCACTTATGTAACTTATATAAAAAATCATGTAAGACATAAAACATACGCACTCGAGATTTATTTATTACGCATCCGAAATCCTGTTTTATTTTACTCACTGTTAAAATATTATTTGTTAGTTCTAACAAGATCCGTAAACATATAAAAGCCTGAATATCATTCTATGATAGCATATACTTGGTATTTACATTTTACCCATGAGACACCAACCTGGACATTTAACCGCTATCCATTATATATAGTAACACAAGTTATAAAATATAGTCACATTATTATAATAAAATGTCGTAATGACGCGTGTATGGGAGCCATTAGACTTCTGCAAAACCTCTTACAAACGAACATGATATGATTCAGCAGTGACTTTATATAAATATAGGTATATGACGTCAGGCTCAAGTTAAGATTAAATAACAAAGTCTGTTGTTTTTGGATAAGATAATCCGACTTCACAAACTATCTACCCATTGTACTTTTGAATTCTCTCTTTTAAAAGCTAATGATACCTTCTTCTGTTTCAAATGTAACGTAAGCAACATTTTTGTCCTTGTCAGATGTGCATTTAACAACAGGCCCTCCCCCAGACCGAGTACTGTTTTTAAAGTATAAAGTCACCGCATCTAACTGCCTGTCAATATTGGGAAGTCCTTGAACTTGTATTGTGCACAGTCGGACCGGTTCATCTCCATGTATCTTCACGTCTAAAATGTGTCCGTCTATTTTGATAGGCTGACTTTTCAAAATGGTTTGGGCGCCTGAAAGTATGAATACTTAATAAAGATATGATAAGGCTATCGTACGCCAATTTTACGGTCATGTGAAATAGGCCAATAAAGGGCATCGATGCACTTCTTTCTTCAACTACAGTACATAACTTTACAGATTCTGAGGAAGGAAATACACATATGTTTCAATCTCACATACCATCCTTGAATAATCCAGATGCGAGAAATGATATAATAACACAAGATGAAACAAGTTATTTCAAATAAAGCCCGAGTATTCCACTAGAAACACAAAACACATCAAAACAAACTAATAATCTACTTTACCGAGAAGTAATGAAATATGCATCATATCCATTCACTTGGATAATTTTATACAGACACTGTACATTGAATGGACTTATTGTTCCCAAGGACAAAAATAATAATAAAACAGTCCAAGACCAGCTGAGTTTAAACACCGACACAACACATAAAGACTGCTAGTGTGATAGTGAAATAAAGACTGCTTATGAGATAGTAAAATAAAAACTAAAAAGATCTTCGAAATTTATTGAATGCAATCAAGCAAAATAATAAAGACTTTGTTTGAATTGATATGTTTATGAGAGGTTATGTGCATTAGCCTCCCCTACCCCCAAGCACCGTCTGAAGCGGAAGTCTGTAAAGATATACACAAAATGATCTCCATAATCACAAAAGAACCAAAAAATATCAGCAATGAGTTCAAGCCGCTATGATGATTTTTTCCAGAATTCCTTAAAAAGGAAGCAATGTGAGATTGGTTTCAGACTTTCGGGGCAAATGCGAACTATCTACCATTTTATGCATATAAACAGGCTGGCGAGAAAATCTGTTTGGGCACAACTGCCTAAAACTGTTGTAGTTAAACCTGAAAGTACAACCACAATAGTGCATTTTTTCTCTACTGAAACAACTCAAAACAATAATGACATTTTAGTATCTTGGAATTTTCAGTTTGTACACGAAAGACTTACTGTTTGGTTCATCAAGCTCTAGTATAACTGTTGAGTCTTCTTCCCCTGGACATTCGCCGATGACATGCACATCTTTAAACATATCTTCCAAGTGCAAGGCAAGCATTTCTCTTACTGCTGCATTCACGCCTGATATCAGTAGCTTATTCGACTTGACCGGAGAAGTGGTTTCGAGTACTTTCGGTGATTTAAGAGCAACCTCAATGGGCTGTGACTTCAATTTGTGATCATCCTTTTCTGCTACCTGTTTAGCAACTAAAAGGGAAAAGTAAATGATAACGTTATTTGTATCATATATCATATCAGAAATGTTTTATTAACCTCTTAAACCAGTATCAAACTAGTTGTGTGTCCATAGGACACTGAATCCCCAATTTCTACCGCTGTAGATCATATTTTACATGTTGACACTGAAGGGCTAAAACATTTTTCATATCATTGTGGGATGACGGGGGTAAGGATACAACAGGACATCATCATTAAGAACATATATTAAAATAAAGTATGGTTGGATCATCAATTGGTGGAGGGGTTAAATTCCAAATAAAACTACATGCTTAATCCTATGATGTTTGATAACTCTATTTGATTAACCACACAAATTCAGATGTAAGGATAAAGGTAATCTAAGTGCCCGCATCTTGTAAAATAAGTTATTCAGCTGATTTATAGCAACGAATTAGTTTTTATGCCATTAAATGACCTGGATCTTAAGACTTCTTTAGACATAAGGCACTGTATTATTGTTTTTTAACGTAAATTGAAATCTTGAAAGAATGTTATTCACTTTAACAACAGAATAATTTTGAACGAGACCTAAAAGAATAGAAACGATTGAGTAGCTGTAATGATGTCGCTTCCATAAGCTTTTGCTTTGGGAAAATGGTTCTATTTAGGTTCTTCAAGCTTTCATTAATGAGATAACAACGCTGTGATAATAATTCCTTTGAACCTCTACTATATAATGAAAGTTTTTCTCAATAAGGTAATTACTTTTGCTCGATTCAAATGTAATTTCAGCTAAACCAGGCTCAACTAGACGACATTCAGTGACATTTTCACCCCCTGAGCGTCTCTTGTTGCTAAAATACATCTTTAGTGTTTTCTCCTTTATACAATCGTGTGGTCCTCTCACTACTACAGTACAAGGTTCTTCTTGAATGTGATCTTGTTTTACTTCGATATTTACTTTCTGCCCTTCAATGTCTACTTCTTTTTTCTGCACGATTGTTTCTACAGCTGGAAACAGTAAAGTCATATCTTTGAAAAGAATTTGCATTTTTATGTTCTTAAATCTTTCGATACGTAAGCAATTCTAAATAACATTAATGTTGCCATCAATGAAGATGAAATTAATTACAGATAGTTGTTTCTTCAACACACTAAAAAGTTTAATAATGGCGTCATCGACCTTCATCACGCTTACAGTTTAATGTCTATCATAGTTCTAACATTAAATCATATTGTGTACCAGTGCGGTAATAATATGAGTCAAAGGCATAGATTGTGCATAAATTGACTGATTTCGGTAAAGCAGGAAAGTGATATGGATTTTAGCCATTTTCAGTTCCTTCCCAAACTGTCCATATTCAAACAGAAAAAAGAAAGGGATACACTAAGTATACAAAAAAATGAAGAATTTTCATGGTTACGTTTTCAATGACTAAAACAAGATAGAAAAGAAACCTTCAGAATTTTCAAATTGTACAATAGCTGTGTTCGCGTCTGGATCTATCTCAACGTTTACAACATGGAATCCCTCTCCAAAAGTTTCAGCATCTTCAAAAACCAGTTCTAGTGTCGATTCATCAACTCCATGCGGTAAATTTGTAATGATAATAGACTTTGATTTTTCTCGTTCAGCGTCGGCTTCTTCCCTTTTTCTGAGCAAGGCGGCATCCAGCAGAACTATATTGAGTGGTTTATCTTTGTATTTATGATCTTTTCTTGCCGCCACCGCTTTGGCCGCTGAAAATATAGCTTCTTGTAAAAGCATAACTTGACAAAGTCAATTCATAAATCTCAGGAAACATTTAACGTTTTTAAGAGCTTTTCGCACTTACAATAGCTTTTAAATTCACTAGTTTGTTTCTGGTTTGCTGAGGGTGTGCTACATAACTATCGTTTTTCTTAAATGGGAAACACAACATTTTGTAACAACATTGCAGTCCCTGATTTAACGCTACATAAAATTAAATGTCAACATGTTTCCTAACTCAACGGCATTGAATTTAAATTGATATATATTGAATATTAGAGCATTATGAGGAACAATCGAAGATATTTATGCCAAGTGAAAATGTTTAAGATAAAAAGTTAAAAATCAAATGCAGCTTTCATGAAGTATTTTCATATATATTAAATTACACAGTACACCTAAAACGAAAACCTGTAAACATATGCTTGCTTAACGATGTTTAAAAAATGCCATGAAATACGAACACTTGTGTTATGCGTGTTCTATGCATACATTTTATCTCGCTAACTGTGTTAAACAACAAGTACGCACGTAGTTTTTTTGTCAATAATAAAAGTCGTTAAATAATGTTAATTAACAATTTCGCAGACTAATTTATTCAAATATTTACAATAATTACTATCGGTAATTACTAATTAACATACTGTCTGCCGATTCAAAAGTGATTGTGATGGTCTCAGTTTCTTCTGACAATGAGCATTCGTCTATTTTGCCTCCACCGGAACGCAAATTGTTGCTAAAGTACATTTTTATTATCTTTATACTTTTCTCTGTGATAACACCAGGTTCTGATGTCACTTCTATTGTTTTTGGTTCATCCTGTATCGGCTGCTGTGTTTCAAACAATTCGACATAAACCTTTTGACCTTCCATATCAATTGGTTGCCTTTTTATTAACATCTCATTCACTGAAATAAATTAATAAATGTTATAACAATGTTTGTATCTGTCACATTTATACGCAGTTAATGTATTTTTCCTAGCTGTTTCATCTGATAGAGAATTAAATTAAAAGAACCATTGACTAGCTTTTTTGTTAGCACTTTCACTTACAAAGTATATTGATTGAAATAAAGAAATGTAGCAAAAGTATACGACAGAGACTGAAAATTCTAAAACAGTCTAGCATATTCTTTAATTTTTCTGAAAAGAAAAATAAGCATAACCAAGATGTTAAATTGAGTATTTTACATTCGTTTCATTACGCGTGACATTTCGCACAAAGATATTGAACATTTCTATCATGCAGTTCTACATAAAACATACCTTCTTGCTTTTCAAATTCTATTATGGCTGCCATGCCATTTTCAATAAATTCTATTGATATGATCTTTGTATCACTGCCAAACTTTTCCTCAAAATACATTTCTAGATAGTCTTCATCTGTATCTTCTGGTAGGTTGAACAACTTAAGTTTACCTGCCGCATGACTTTGTAGTGGATTATCAGGAGCTTCTTCTTCAAATGTATTTGTAAATAAATTGGGCCCCCAAGAAGCACCTATATATTTTGAAAATATTGTTTTCAGTGGAACACCAATCATAAAACAGGATAAAAATCACATTTTATAATTAAATACTTACAGAAGCATTTCGAGTTTGACGCATTTCTCAACATACCCAAGAGTTTATTTATCACTATTAAATTCTGAAAATAGGTATTTCCTTGTTTACTTAGTTCTAAGAATAACAACAAAGCTATGTATTCACCTGTAACAGTTAAAACAAAAATATCTTATTTATCATGTTACATTTAACAAATGACATTTAAGGACTTCGGACACTTTCTATATGAATTTGCCTACTCCAAGAGTAAAAAATAAACTGCTAAGAAATAAGTATTTAATTACATATGCCATCAAAATACATATTTGAGATTATTTCTTAATGTCAAATTTTCAATATTTATTTCATAGAACAGTGATTTTTGTTCTAAATAGAATTACGTACCCTGTTATATAGATATAAAAAGTGTTTTGCTTTATACAACATTGTTCCCACCCGTGCATCAAAACCATATTTGGCCAGCATATGTAGATACTAATTATACACATTTTCTGTGACTATTGTGATGATGCAAGGGGTGGAACAGTACTTTTAAACAAAAAATATAACTACAGGGTGTTCCCAAATGTGAAGTAACCAATACTTTTCATATTCATTTTTGATAAATTGATAGTCACATATTTTACACCTGTTTATAACTCAAATACTATACAAATGTTTGAAAGGGTACACATAGGCATGTTATACATGTAAAGTAGTGAAAGAAGCAAATACTGTGAATTCATTATTATTTCTTGGGTTAAATTTTCATTGGCTTATCCTGGTTGTTTGTTGCAGTTGATTCAGTAGATTGACAAATATGTGCTTTAACATACTTGCAACACACCAGGTAATCTTCTGCATGCACAAAACACACACACCTAGCGACGTGCACGCCACTAGCAATGAGGATGTAATTTGTTTTCCATTTTGTTTTTATTATTTTTGTATTTCTTATATAATTTTCATTTCTTTATTTTTTCATCTTCTTCTCTGCGTTTATATTTATTTCTTTTAGACACCAAATGTCACAGGCATTCATCACTTCATGTTCTTCCTTCTGTGAAAACTGAATTGAAGACTGTTCTTTGCGGCAGAATAGGCCTATGTGAAATTAAACATTTTATTTTTTCAAGAAAATATACCCTGGCCCAGATAAAATAAGAAAAACATCTTGATAGGAACAGATACAAATCAGTTTCTGCTATAATAAATTAACTAATACATTGGTTTATCATTGACTCGAAACGATTTGGGTATTGTTTAAATACCTAATGGGAATTTTGCCTTCAAAATGTAGGCTAGAAGCATATGATAGTGTCCGAAGTCCTTTGGGCAATATAAGTCATTTTGTTGAAAGTACGAGGAGTGTTCGATATGAATTGCTTATTGTCCTCTAGCTCGATATCCACGTGGGGCACGATAAAAACCAATACCTACCTGTATAGGGTTATTCAATACCTACACAACGGTGTATAAATGTACATGTTAGACTAAGTGTAAGACATAAAATTTGCCATTTGAATACACGCAATCATTGACCACTGTAGGAAAAATGGTTGGTAGAAGCGTCGACAAGAAAGATGAAATACGGGCTTACATCAAAGCTCGCTCAAAACTTGGTTGTTCTTTGAAGCAGCTGATGACTGAACTTTCTACTGCTTATGGACCTTCTTGTGTGTCTTATGACACAGTTCGGCGGTGGAAAAAGAAATTTGAGTCTGGTGTAGAGTCCATCAAAAATGCACCGAAATCAGGTAGACCAAAATCTGCATCTCGTAAAGAAATCGTTTCCAAAATAAAGGAAATCATTGAAGGAGATGCCAGATTTACAGTTCGTGATATTGCACGAAAGGTAGGCATATCACTATCAACGGTTCACCTTATTTTGAAGAAGCATTTGAAAGTCAGAAAGATTTCTGCTAGATGGGTGCCACATCTGTTGACTGATGAGCAAAAGAGGCAACGGGTTAAAGTGGCCAAAAAGCTGCTTCAAGTGTTTCCAAAATATGACAAAAAGCAGTTTGCCAATGTCGTCACAGGTGATGAAACCTGGGTCCATTATTTTGAGCCCTTCAGAAAGGTTAGCAATAAGATCTGGGCAAATAAACACAGCAAACGCCCAATAATTGCCAAACGTTCTTTGAGTGCAAAGAAGGTTTTGTATGCAATCTTCTTCTCTGGTGAAGGAGTCGCAATAAAAGTGCCGGTGAAAAAGGGCAAAAGCATCACCGGAAAGTACTACAAAGACATAGTACTGAAGAAACTGAAAAAGTATTATCAGAAACGACGCCCTGCAACTGGTTTTAAACATGTCCGTCTTCTACATGACAATGCCCCCGCTCATACCTCCGCAATAGTTACGGCGTTTTTGAAGAAAGAAAAAGTAACTGTTTTGCCTCACCCCCCGTATTCCCCAGACCTTGCCCCATGTGATTTCTTTTTGTTTCCAAAATTGAAATCATTCCTTGCTGGGCGGAAATACCAGTCCCGACAGGCACTTGGATCTGCCATTCATCAGTACCTTAATACTGTGCCCAAATCAGCGTACCGTGACGCCTTCAAGAAGTGGATACATCGGCTGAAACTTTGCATTTCTAGCCACGGGGAGTACTTCGAGGGCATGAAATGAGCCCTTTTGGGCTAACTTGAAATTTGAAGTCTCCAGATAGAAATAAGCAATTCATTTCGAACATCCCTCGTACATGACAAGTTTGTGTCATAATCATGTTTTGAATGCATTCTTATATTTAAAAAAACAATTCTTGAACGGTTTTCAAGCAGGTTATTTACTGTTGACAGTTTGTTGTAATGTCCGTAAGTTTTAATTTGCTCGTGTAAAAATACGATGTTAATACTAATACTGATTTATTTTAGGTCGCTGTGAAACATATTCTGTCACCTTTATACATATTAATCGCTATCAACACTTCAATTGTGATGAAATTCATCGCCATGAGAGTAAGGGAGAAGAGAAGACTTTTCCCGTTTTTAAAGCTGAGCGCCAAGCTACTGGTACCATTTTTCGTGTCTTTGGTAAATGTTGGACGAGGATATAACCTATGTCTTCCCGTACTCGAAACCGATGCTCTAGCACAAGGTCATCGAGGCGGTTAGTTAATGTTGTTATCCAGAGGGGTTGTAAATGTATTTTTACTTAGGTTCAGCTTTTGGCCTTAAAAATGACAGTAAGCATATATAATGACTGCATTTTGAATACGCCAACAGTAGAACTATACCTTGCAAAATTATGCATACACTGAAAAAGGTTTTGTGCAAAACTAGAATGTTGAAGCCAAAAGGCGAATAAAGACGAGCCCATAATAAGTTGACACACCGCCTGAATTTAACTATCTTGACCTAAAGTAATGTCATTTAACAGGAACGATCATTCACAGAAAAAATACTTTTTACCAGGAAGAGGTAAAAATACAGCTAAAAGTTGATATATCATCCATGTTGTACTACAGAGAAGTGGTTTTTCTTACGACCAATAATAAAAAAAGTTATAAAATAAGCTTTTTATAGAAAAAAACAAACAAACGGAAGTTATTCTTTAAAGACAATCAATTGTAAGTCCACAATAAGGGAACTGCCAAATGAAAATGTTAAAGTTATTGCCTAACATCTTATATCACGATTGACCCCTAAGTGTGGTACTGACCTTTCAGATAGGGACCTGGGATTTGCACGCGACGATTTGTCTCACAGAAGTGAACATTTACGCCAGATAAAAAATGATTGCTCCATACTTACAAATTATGACCCGGACAAGCTCTAAAATGAACTGTAACCGCTAATAGTCACATTGACTTAGATAGAAACATTGAGTTATATGCGACGTTCCATTTAACTGAGGTAAACATTCGTGCCATATATAAACAAGATTCTTTATGCATGTCAAAGTTATGGCCCGGACAATATCTAACATGAACTTTGACTTCTGGACCTTGAAATGTGAACTTGACCTTTAAGATAGGAACTTAGTATATGGGCATGACACTCTATTTCATTGAGATAAACATTCATGCCAAATATAAACAGATTGATCATGCATGTCAAACTTATTTTCCGTACAAAATAATACGGGCACACGCACTCATTAACGCACATAACCGAACAGCCTTCTGCAAGCGGGCTCAACAAGAACTTTGTAAGCAAATTCTATTTAATCATTTCTGAGATATGAGTTCTATATAATTAGTACGATATGTCAGCTTTTAAAGCCTGAAGATGATTAGACAATGTATTCAGGTAATATTACAAAATGTTTCAAGGCAATTTTATTTAAAAATACAGAAATAAAATCTTATGCATCATAGGATTTCGGCTAACCGCTCATTGATGAGAAACCAGGATACAAAGAAAGTATCATGTTATAGATAATAACTAGACGGTCGACCTATTTCCCAGATGAATCACAAAATACCTCTGGTATACCAGGAAAGATATAAATCCTACATATCTTCAGTATATATTCACTTTAAGACTGAGGTAACGGATTAAATGTGAGCGCGTTTGTATGATAATCATTATCTCATTATTTGTGACGAACGACATTGGATGAGTTTTAGTCCTAAGTCTCGCTCGGGGCGAATAATTCTTCAGGAAAGGAAGCCATCAAGCTAGCATACGGAAGGTCAGTGGTTCTACCCAGGTACCAGCCCGTGATAAAATAATCCACAATTAAAAGCCGGAATGTCGCCGTTTGAACTATTATTGAATCGGCTCGACGTTAAAGCGAACAAACACAATGAAAATACATTCTTGTAATCAGTCAGGTGAGTTACTTAAACCAGTGATCAGAAAAATCACTAAACACAGTGATTTTTTTGCCCGTTCGTTTAGCTGTAAGATTTGTTTCCCTTTCACTTATAGATCAACATCACTTAGATAAGTGATCACTTCAAAGTTCACCAATCACTTAAATAAGTCATTTCTTGAATTAAATTAAAGAGGGGGATAACTCTATTTTTGCTACCACGGTTCCGTTTACGTACAGTAGTTTCGTCCCTTGATTTACCGCAAACACTTAAACAAGTGATCTCAAAGAATAATTTATATTTCAAATTATAATTTGATACACAATTTATGTGACAGAGTTATATTTAATTTCAGACTGGGCTGTATTTATTATACTTGTATTTAAAATCAACTTTTCATGAGACGAGTCATCTTATCAACTAGGTATTGCCAACTTCTAATCTGGATTATTTGTACAAACTGCAAATCAGTTTTCATGTGAAATCATTTTTCCGTTATTTACAACATTATCTTTTTCTCAAATTTCTTGACTATTTTTGCCACAAAATAGGATGACTGTACATAACCTCTACATTGCCAACCACATTTTATGAACTAGATGCCCACGGGCAACATGTCGAGCCCTCCCTTTGATCTCTAACTGTGGCCTTGACCTTTGAAATAGTAACCTGGGCTTTGCACAGGACACTCCGTCTTAGAATTTGACATTCATGCAAAATATAAACAAGATTCCACATTGCATAGTTATGGGCCGTACAGGAGCTGACATGACATTTGACCTCCAACTTTGAGACTGGAATTTGGGCAAGCCACTCCATCTCACCGAGGTTAACATTCATGCCAAATATAAACAAGAGCTCCGCCAAGCGGGGCAATATACGCCTGAAGGGTTACATCTGAGGATGGCAGCAAAATTTAAAGATCTTGACTGTTGAAGCCCAAAGGACAGGAACAACAAAGGGAAGAAATTTTTTAAAAAATTCTAAGTCCACAAAAAAATCTTTACCAGGTACAGGTATGTATAAAAATATACCTTAAAATCGGAGGTACCATCTTTGTTGAACCACAGAAAAGTGGTCTCGGTTTTTCCCTACGGCCAAAAATAAAAGTTTCAAAATAAGCTATTTATAGTAACATAAAAGGGAAGTAATTCAAACTTTTTTTATTGTAAGTGAACAAAAAAGGGATCTGCCAAATAACAAGAGCTGTCCGTAAGACAGCGAAGCTCGATTATTCGAAATATTGTCCCAGAAGCAGGAAAATATTATCCAAAAGGTTAAATATCAAAAGAGTTTTAAGTTCAGAAAGGGACATAATTTGACCAAAATGCATATCAGAGTTATGGGACTTGCTGCTATCAACTAGTTTTATAACCCCGAAGGCACATGTGAAGTTTCAATTCAATATCTGCATTAGTTTTGGAGATAGTAACTTGCATGTAAAACTTTAACCAGATTTTTCTTTCATGTAAAACTAACCAGATTTTTCTAAGTCCAATTTGCCCAAAACTTGCCAGTAACTTGCATGTAAAACTTTAACCAGAATTTTCTAAGTCCAAAAGGGGGCATAATTTGCTCAAAATACATGTCAGAGTTATGGGACTTGACCCAGTGAGGTTGGTAATTGATCTTGAAAAAGAAAAAATAAGTTTCAAATCTACATGCCTTTTAGAAATAGCTGTATGTACTTGCACGAAAAACGTTAACCAGAATTGTTTAAGTCCAAAAGGGGGCATAATTTGTCCAAAATGAAGGTCAGAGTTATGGGACTTGCTGCTATCAACTAGTTTTATAACCCGAAGACACATGTGAAGTTTCAATTCAATATCTGCATTAGTTTTGGAGATAGTAACTTGCATGTAAAACTTTAACCAGAATTTTTGGTAATATTAATAATGTTAAACAAATATTTCCCATACCTGACTGCTGTAGTCCATCATCCTGCTGTGATTTTATGCTGGCAGCCCCCTAATTCAAGAATGAATAAAAAGTAGCATTTAATTAAAATGTTTTCTGTTGGATTTAACACCATTTCAATATTTTTTATATATATTATCAGTTAACCTAAGCAGTGACCTTTACTTCAATTTACACTCCTTAATTACTTGCCAAATTCCCCACATGAATCAGATATGGAGGATGACCAACTCAGTTCGTTGGGAAAGCCGTTTACTAATGTTGCAAGAACATAAGGCCCGTTTGCTTATTTTTATGTGTACATGTACAGATGTTGATATATAATGTTATGAATGTTATGAATGTAAATAATACGCAATAAAATATGATTAAACCAGTCGATTACTGTGAAGGAAATATGCCTCGTGTGGAATCCAAACCTATGACATCTTGGTAGGAAGTATTATGACCTACATATAACTGCACGACTGAGCTACTTTTCAATACATTTATTATTTAACTACTGCAACCAAATATCAACTCTATGAACAACAGAAAGAATATGACATTCTAATATGACTAACAATGCTTTAATAATCACAACGATGTTATGTTGACGTCACGCCAACGTGATATTTAGCGCCATGTACGCATCGAGAAATAGCGCTTTCAAATTTCAAGGAATATTTTACTTAAATTAATAACATGTTCTCAACGAAATGTCACATTGCACAAATGTTTTGATCAATTTATACACATACTGAATTAGTTATTCGCTTTGCTGAATAATTCGCAATAATTTTCGCTCGAACTGAATTCTGCCGCAAGACGTATTGCCGTTTCCGGTCCTGGCGTGTTTTAACAAATACCTACTATTGGCGCCATGCTTGCGCGAAGAAACAGTTCCATAATATTTGATATAAATTTTACAATAAAAAACATATTAGAATCGAAATAATTTATAGCAAAACAGTGCTTTATCACTATTTATACACTCGGGCGGTTATACGTCGTCCGAAATAATTTCACTCGGGCTGGGCCCTCGTGAAATTATTACGCTCGACGTATAACCGCCCATCGTGTATAAAAAGTGATAAAGCACTGTTTTGCTATAAATTATTTCTTAAATACCACATTGTTATATACAGTGTGAACTTATTGTGCGGGTAGAATTTCATTACCTCTTCCTTGAACCAGTTTCCGGGAATACAAGACTGGTCACATTTGTGGTAATTTATGGTATATCTTTCATCACATATAACTACCTCTTCTTCCTGAATTTCGTCACATAAATGTTCAACACCTGAAACAAAAATAAAATGGTATACCAGTAACTGAATATTAATATATTTGAAAATGCATTACCGTCATTAAACGCTGTATAGGCTAATGTTAAACGATACATTCAGTGTATGTAGACCTTATTGTACTTTTTATTTCATAAATCAAGATCTGTTATTTATAGCACTTTTTGACAAGTTTACTTAAGTATCATAAGCCGCAGACACTTGGTGTCAGGAACATCCCCACCCTCCTCCGTCCCGTCTAACTATTAGCCAATATTTAGCATTTAGCCAATATTTTTAGCATTACAACACGTACTTTCATAGGTGACAGTCATAAAAACGGGTTTAGTTACCTTTCCAGCATGTTTTAAAAATACACTATTTACCATGTTTTTATGACTGTTACCTGTGCTAGTACGTGTTATTATGCTAGAAATATTGGTTATTTTGGCAGGTGGAGGGGGTTCCTGGCCGTAAGTGTCTGTGTCATAAGCCCACATTTTTGCGACATAAATATTTTGTTTGGTTTAAAGACACACTGGCAACATTTAGTTCAAACAGAGCCTTTTCCACTGTTGCGGATGAAGACGACCCTAGATATCACCCTGTGCAATATTTTAGGCAAAGGCAAGCACCTGAATAGAACCACTTAACTTCCATAAGAAACGTATAGATCTGTATTTTGCCGTTGAATGAGCTCTGTACCCCGAACCAGAGTTCGAACATAAAACGGTGAAGGCAAACGATATCGAGTCAGCGATTTTAATTTCTCCTCCACAGAGTCCACCTATGAACATATTGCGTAGATAAAAAATAGTTTGCCATTACTTAAGCACTTGACAGGGTTTCAGAATGCCCATGTCCGGAGCACATGGACTACCAAAAATCCATCGGCTATTTTTGTCTTTTCAGAGCGTGCCCGCCAGGTTTCTTTGATACTCGATGTCCAGTACTTCTAAAGTCTTCACGAAGCCGTTTACAGATCCATAGACTTTGTCAATTGCCAATTATTCAATTGTTTATCGAGTGATATAATGCCGGATGCGATAACTTTCACCTATTGACATAATCAGTCCGGGTTGTTATCCTGTCTGGAGGCAACATATATACAAAAAAATGTACACGATATTTTAGACTGATCCAATAGCATTAAAAAGTTATTGGCAAATGATTTCGCAGTGTTTTAACATTATTCCCTATCAACAAAGTATGCTGGTTTAATATAAAAGGGCCATCGCTCGCCTAACCTCAACTATTTGACTGACAAAGTTTAATGAAAAATATGCCCCGTCATGTTTAATGAAGCTCAGGTAAGCAATTCAAAGGAAGAAGACATTTTAAGATATTTCTATTTTTCTCTAGTGTCCCCTTTATGGGGCCAAGTTTCCCTCTTTGGAGAAATTTAACAAAGGACTTTATAAGAATGCTACAGACCAAGTGTGATGGATATGCATCGAACACTTCATAACAAGAAGTTGTTTAAAGATATTTTTACCTTCAGCTCCAGTGGCGCCAAAAGGGGTTAACAAAATAAATAGAGGAACTTATAATAATGCTACGTTTAGTTTAATTAGGATCCATCAACCGGTTTATGACTAGAAGTCGCATTTCTACTTTTGGCACTAGCGGCTCCAAAAAGAGCCAAGGATTTCCATTTGAACAAATTTGAGAGAGGATTTTACAGTGATGCTACAGGACATGTTTGATGAATATAAATTATGAGGTACATGAGAAGTCGTTTAAAAGGTTTTCTTAAGCTGTAGCGGCCCATATATTGGGTGAAGTGCCTCCATATTTGGACCGCTGTTTCATCTGTTTTAAGATAAACTTTATCAAGTGTCCAATGATTTCAATTATATCGCACTGAGCATATATACAATAAATGTCAATGTTCACGATAGGATTAGATTTACTGGTTTCAATTTTACTGTTCAATTTAAAATCTAAATTTTGTTTTAACTGGAACTGTTATACAATGCAGTAAAAGACTGGAATATAAAGGAAACAGTGCGTGACTTTAAGTCATAATGATGACACATGACTTGATTATTTACTGTAAAAAATTTAAATGCAACATTAAACCACTATGGGAAAATACCGAATTTTCTCCAACTTGACACATTCAAAAACTATATTTTTCGAAACAAAGTGAAAATGGGGAAGTAACAATACGCAACATGATATGATGATCACGTGCACACTCCATAAAAAGGTAGCGCACCTATGAATTTTAAACAGATTCTTTTCAATGACGAGAGCGCAAGAAAAATATTGTTTTTGTTTCTATAAACAATATGAGTGTGTGTTTCTTAAACAAGAGGGCCATGATGGCCCTATATTGCTCACCTGAGTTTAATTGCTTGCTTGAACAAATGTCTTTGCTAAAGCTTAAAAAACGAAGTGAGAAGGTCATGGTAAAAATTATTCAAGATAAGTACTGAAATCTGTTTCTCTTTGCTGTAGCTTCAAAAACAAGAAAGCAGGTCAGTAGGTAAGGGCTAAGAACATAAAAGGTGAGTATTGAAATCTTTATTGAAAGTTACTGACGTGGTCCAAATTTCTATGCTGTTGTGATCGGTGTTCAAAACTGTACATGTCTTCCTTATTTCAAGGCTGTATCTTAAAAAAAAGAAGATGAATAGGTCAAGGTCACAGTCAAGTGACCCCTAATTACTTGGGATCATCAGATAATCATAATTACACAATCTAGGAAATCTGATCAGTTAAGTTTTGTAGTATTTTTACCATATAATTCATATACAAGTTACTCGCAGGGTGGGGCCTCTTTTCACCCCAGGGGTTAATGTGGACAATCTTGTTAGAAAACCAGTAGGCAATGCTACATACCACTTAGTTTTGGTAGAGGACCGTAGGGCAATGCTACATACCAAATCAAATGCCTAGGCCTTGCAGTTTTAGGCAAGAAGAATTTTAAATAATTTTCCTACATAAATCTATGTAAAACTTGGGACCTCTTTTCACCTCAGGGGCATAATATCAAAAGCCTAGGCTTGGAGTTTTAGAACAAAAGACTTTTAAAAGTTTTTTCCTATATAAGTCTATGTAAAACTTGGTACCCCCGGCGCGAAGCCTCTTTTCATTCCAGTGACATAATTTGAACACACTTAGTAAAGGACAATAAGGCAATGCTACATTCCAAATATTAAAGGCCTATGTTTTGTAGTTTCAGACAAGAATATTTTTAAAGTTTTTTCCTGTATAAGTCTATTTAAAACTTGGGATCCCCGGGTGAGACCTCTTTTCACCTCTTGATAATGTCGAAAAGAGTTTAATAGAAGACCTCCTAAACTATGGAATAGCTTTCTTAGATGCGTTGAAAAAAACACTAAACTATTTAGTTTTCGTGCGGATAAAACAAGACGTATCACTAATGGTGATGTATACCCCCGGACACCAGCTGATTGTCAGAGGAACAGGGTTATTGAAAATATGATACATTGCTTTGTATATTGTACAGGGAGAAAATGTACAAAGACGCACAAAAAATGTTGTGCAAAACTGTATAAGATCTCCAAATTTCACTGATGTACCTTAAAAAAAGAAAGTAGGTCAAGATCAAGGTCACTGAAAGTCAGTTTTGAAATGTTTGTTCAAAACTGTGCAAGTGGTTTGAATTTTATGGCAATATCTTAAAGAAAAAGAAAAAATTAAGTCAGTAGGTCAATGTCATGGTCAAAGGACCATGTAATCTGTTTTTAAATCTTGTCTTTTGGCAGTTTCTGTGATATGCAGGCTCCATAACCACAAATCAAATCAAGCCTGCAACATTTTCGTTTATGTCGTGTTTGGAGACATGTGGGTTTCAACTTTTTTTATTTTATTATATCAACAAGGGTCATCAACTAGTTATACTTAACATATAAAGTATGTTAAAAAAATCCAATGTAACTCTGTTCGTTTTTGAAATAAATTAAGGGCCACAACTTAGTCAAAAATCATTCAAATGGAACGTGTTTCGCACATGCATAACTACACTTGGTACCAATGATAATAGTAATAACAAGGTGTGATAAAAGCCTGGCATACAATGACTGATAAGTAGCGCGGACATTTTTTCCATATGCATTTATAGAAAAAATAATAAAGGGCTGTAACTATGTGCTAAATACTTCAAATGAAACATGCTTTGCACATGTATAACTTGACTTGGTATCAATGATAACAGCAAGGTTTGATAAAAGTCTCGCATATGATGACCGAGAAATAGCGCGGACAAAAGTTTTCCATAAACATATAAAGAAAGTAAAGAAAGAAAAATAAAGGGCCATAACTAAGTGAAAAATCATCCAAATGGAACCCGCTTCGCACATGCACAACTTGGCTTTGTACTGATAATAATTACAAGGTTTGATTGAAAACTGGCAAATAATTGCTGAGAAATAGCGCGGGGTAATGATAACTGTGCAAACCAATAAAATGATCATAGCAACAAAAGGTGCCGATATTGTTTAAAATTTAGATATAAACAGATATGCGCTTGCTCCATGTTATCACGAAGAAGCCGATAATCGTATATTTCTTCATGCAAAGCATGCCTCATTGACAGGAAACCGAACAATTACAATTATTAGTTAGTTCTTGCTATGGCAGTGTATTGATGTTTTATGGCTTGCTTACTTGGTCCTCACTCAAAGGCATTGCCATTATTTCTTGTTTTTACCGGTTGCGACACTGTTTCTGCATTTGTCGGCAAGGGCAAGAAATATGCATGGCAGGAATGGAATGTTTGTGAAACAGCTACGTTCAAAGTATTTCATAGTCTCAGTGTTGACAAATACACAATAACTGAGTAGGAAATGAATATATTAGAAAACTTTTTCAGTTATATTGTATGCTCGATCAAGCACAACATGCAAGATGGATGAAGCTCGTCTTGATTTGATTGCCCGGAAACAAAGAGCGTATAAAGCGATTCCACCAACAAAAGGTGCTCTGAAACAATTCACCGAACGAGCAATTTTTCAGGCAGGTCATGTCTGGGGTAAAGCAGCTGTTACCATGCAGCAACTGCCGCCTCCGTCAAACTGGGGATGACTCAAGCAGAACAATGTGTGGATCCCTTATCGGATAGAATTGTCGGTTATATCTGAATGCTTCCAGGTCCTTCAAAATTATGGCTGCAAAAGGACTTCCTGTACTGGAAATTGCAAGTGCCACCGCTTAGGTCTGTTATGCACAGCAATTTGATGTTGCAACTGTTAAGAAAATGACTAAATGCAGTATATGCATTTTTTTTGTTTTTGTTTTGTTTTGTTTCGGTTAGAACAAGATTTCCGATGTGTATAGTTTCATGGGTAAAGTAAATCAACAGAGATAGTTTCTTAAGGTTTGCATTATAAGAAAATGTTGCTCTTGACTTTGCAAGTGCTCACGCTATCCTATTTCTTTATCCCCTCGTGATTTATAAGACGCATTTCTAACGATGGTAATTTATTGCAGTGAATGTAATCTGAGTGTAATGTATATAAAACTTATATTGGTTGGTGTGCTTCAGATTTTACCATTGTTCGAAAACAAAACTGCAAGTTATAAAAACTTAAGTGTTGAAATGTCAAAAGCCATGAGCTTAGTCATACAAAATTGATAACAAAGTAAAAGGATATGAATAATACAGATTGGTATTCTGGTCTAAACTGAAACGAAAGTGTATAAATAAAAACAAGGAGCTGCGTTCAAAAAACGCTTGATGCATCCAGTGGCATCCTTGTCGATAGATTTTGCACCTAAGTCCAAAACGAGGTCAAGGTCAAACTGAGGTCAGGTGATGTTTGAAGATGAGGAATGGTCACAGTTTACATCTGTATTAGTATCAATTCATTCTTGTAAGGGGTATTAATGCTAGACGAAACGGTCCCATTTGGTTAACCTCGTACGGACGGACGGACGGACGGACGAACGAACAGACGGACGGACAGGACAATCAGTAGATGCTGGGGGCATAAAAACGCTATCGTTTTAATGTATTACATGCTTGCTTCAAATAAAGTACTGAAAAGTAAATACAAAATGGCGGCCATTTTGTTTTTGCGGCGGCCATCTTGAAAACGACATTATTTCAAGTAGCCCTTGATCTTATGTTAAAGCGCATGCCAGGTAGTTACTGTCCTGTAAAATTTGATGCCTGTATCATCAACTGAAGTATTTTTGCAACATCCTGCTCCACTATCTATTTTAAAATCATAAACGAGAAACACGCGTTTTCATAAGAGCAAAAACACGAATGAAAGCATTTTTGTCGGACAATTCCTTTACTTCTTTAATTGGATAAATGTGCCAAAAAAAATATTTTGATGATCGTGATTTCACCAAAAACTCTTAAACATACATTATTGTGAATGCATACTGTATTCGCTGGTTCTATTTTCTGCTATCTTTCCAAATCGGCTAGTTCACGGTTTTTTCTTTAATTTCGCGCATTTTCATTAAACGCGAAATGACATTTTCGTGAAAGTTCTTTTTATATAGAGTATACTTGACTGCGCAATTTGACTTAAGTACTTGGTCTTCTGAACGATGGTCAGAGAATGATCCATTCACATTTGTCTTTTGTATATATAGGATTTCCGATATTGCTATTTTTATTTTCGCAAATCTGTTTTATCTGAACCAGTCAGAAGACTTCTTTCAACAATCATTTGGCTGAACAATCAAAATAGCGTCGAATGTCAAAGGGTGAGAAAAATGTGCAGTCTGTTCGGAGCTCGAACCTGAGACCCCTCGCTTACAGGGCGGGTGTCCTACCGACTGAGCTAACCAGATGTCAGACACCTTAAGTGACCAAGTCCGTACCATGACATATGATTTCTCTCAAAACACGAGGGCGTAGTCGCGATGTGGTCGTCATAAAAATTGTAATTTTGACAAAACCAGGCTAAATTTAGACGTTTTAATCTTCTACTTTCACATATAAAATGTTGTAAGTAAGGCTCTGATTGGCTAGCGGAAGGGTCGGCAGAACAAGGCTATCAGTAGCACATCTTCAGATCCAATGTGCGTAGCGTTAATTGGAGATGCATTTTAGTCAAATTGCTTGATTGCGTTCCCGATTGTCCGCTTTTTTACACATGTTTTGAAAATTACGCCATCATAATTGGATATGAATAAGGTAATCATAAATAATTCGATTAACTAACAGCACAGAGGATTACTGTTATATATCATTATTATAACAAGTTATGCACACTATTATTGCCTTTCTTGAAATTATATTAACTTGTTTGAAAACAGTTCACCAATAACTTAAATGCACATTGGTAATTATTTCATCAACTGAAAAGTCATTCCTTTCATTTAATGAAGATCTTTTGCATCGGCAGGTTTAATCACACCCGACAAAAACTGTTAGTGAAAGCGCTTTTGTTCGGGCAGACGGCTATCATCAAGCATTTAGAATAAATGCAGACGATCAGCTAATATAGATTTAAAGCTACTTTCTATAGAATCGCAAGCAATCTTATCATTTGTCTATATTTTCTTTATGGTTTCAGACTATGCAAACAGCAATTATTTTATCTAAATTCCATTTTGTTACTTTGTAACCGCTTATTTTCCTCGGAGTACCTAAGCCTATTTTTAGAATGTGAAATTGAAACGAAACAAGAAATATCTTTAAAAAAAATAGTCGGCGAATTGTGTTAAGACAAGAAGCTTATAAGGTTTTCATATCATTTGTGTTATTCTATCATCTATCTAACATTTTGAAAATAGCAGAACTAAACACAACACTTAAACAATTTAAATGGTTCTCTTTGAATTTTTAACAAAGGTCTCGTAACTGTGCAATATTGTATCTTTTTTTTCTATGTCGAATAATTACAGCAGTGGTCTTGAAGTCACTTCTCTACCTAGAATACATTAATCGATCGGCTAATCACACCCTCATTTATGTGATACGCAGACCGTATTCAGCTCTCCCTGTAAATTCATACATATTGGTATTTGAACAGGTTTCTATTATATTTTATTATTAAACTTACTTATCATTTTAGATATATCAATATTCTTGCTAAATATACTGAGCGAAGCGTAGCTTTAAAACTGTAAACAGGTGTCATTAAACACTCCTTGCCTGACATTTCAATTAGCGTTGCACAATTAGGATTATAAAAGATTGTCAGCTAACTGTAGTAAGACAAGAAGTATATGAGGTTTACAAATCATGCCATTCTATCATCTATCTAACATTTTGCAAATAGCAAAACCAAACACCACACTTCACAACAATTTAAATGGTTCTCTTGAAAATGTTCACAAAGGTTTCCTAGATGTGCAATTTTGTTTCGATTATTCTACGACAAATAATTACAGCAGCGGTCTAGAAGGCACTTCTCTACATTGAAGACTCTAAGCACACCCTTATTCATGTGATACGCAGACCGTATTCAGCTCTTTCTGTAAATTGATACATGTTGGTATTTGAACAGGTTTTTATCATATTTATTAAACTTACTTATCATTTTTTTAGATATTTCAATATTCTTGCTAAATATACTGAGCGAAATTTAGCTTTAAAACTGTAAACAGCGTTATTTAGCATTAATGCTTTGTCTACATTTCACCCAGCGTAGCACAATCAGCAGAGTGAAACAAATAGACACTCTCGTCCAATCAGGCAGTGTTGCATAAATCGTTCATTTTGATAAATTATCTATAATGCATTATCGAGAAGTCTGCTTTGCAAACTGAAATCACGTGGCATGGTCACGAATTCGTTCTTAATACGGCATTCGCCGAAAAAGACTATGATAATCAAAAGAGCGCACACTTAGCTGGCAAACAGTAACAAAATTGCTGCCCTAACGCACAGAAAGGCTTCTGGGTAAAGAAATTCGGTACTTAACGCCGAATATTCTAATATACGGCCTTATATGCAATGTAAATGTTCGTTGGGGTATATTCAACAGCTTAAAGACAAACTGTCAGGGAATGTGACACAATTTATCATACATGAATTTAAACGTGATGTATATTTCTTTTAAATGCATGTAGGGCAACACGCATACTTTGAGAATGAATAGGGTGTATTAATCAGTTTTGTATGTAGCTGTCAAGGGTCAACGCCGTAAGTGAACATAAGGAAGAGCAAACAATTACTATGCCAGGGAATATGACACCACTAACTGCACACCATTTTAAAGGTATTTATATTGTCTTTCAAATGCTTGAACATGCAATGTTCTATCTTGGGGAAAGTACTTCTAACGGCAATCTCATAGAAGACATAAGGTAGAAGATTGAATGAACTACCTAAATTATACCAGAGATAAAAACCTGAGCTATAATGAACTTGAAAGACAGTAAATATCTTTAAATATCTGTAACATGATGTATGATGAATTGTATTATATGTTCCCTGGAAAGGAACATGTGCCACACATTTTTAAGCTCTGTCGACCAATAAACGTTAGTGTCTGCAAACAGTGTTACTGCTGTTTCTGTTACTGTTGGCCAAAAAGTGGTTATCTTATAACTGCTAAGTGTCGTCGACGACAGTTAGTTGTTTACCATTGAAATCTTTGAAAGTACGCCGAATTTAACAATTATCAATGTTTCACTATTGAAACCAGAATTAGTTGACCACGTACAAGTAGAATTATTGTTTTTCTATAACGAAATTTAATTAGAGTGTGGAAAGCAGCTTTAATATATTTATGTATAAATTATGTTTATTTACATGTAATTAAAAAAAAGTAATAAAAGTTAAAATTATGGTTTGAAACAATTATTCGATGACTGTTAGAATAAATGTATATCGTGAATCGAGAGCTGTCATGAATTAAGTTGGAGTATCCTTCCTTGTTTTGAATGACAAAAAACATGTAAAACAAACATTGTATATGTCTGAATTAAAATCGCGTTTTTTTAATTCGTTGATATTCAAAACCCGCGAATATAGCTAAAATAAAAACTTCCCGAATAAAAGCCCATGTACAGTATTTATCAAGCAAATATTGATGGATCTCCAGTATCATTTTATATGTAAGCACATCCAAATATTCTGTTCGGTGTATTTAAATAATTGTTTGCGTAATAATGTTGGCAGTAGCCGCCATGTATTGGATGCACGCATTGAGGGTTTAAAGCGGCATACCTCCAGATCGTTCGACGACAAGAAAAGGATTAGATATCTTGAAATAAATGCTATATTTCTTAAGAAGGCTTTAAAACGTAATTACTGGCAGACCTTATTTTACGAAAACACATGAAAATTTGCTGTTTCACTACTTTTACTCCAGGTAACCTGTCTCGATTATAAATATCTATATTTTGAAGTCATTATTCACTACTTCAGCTATAGTGTTATTGGTTACGACGACGGGAAAATGTCTTTATTATGGTGGCTGATTTCTGCCAGTGTCGTTCTGTCGTTCTGGCGCTCCCGCCATAACGAAAGTATGACGTTTTCCTCTTTTGGCGTTGCCTCGTTCTTTCGTTCTGGCGCCCCCGCCATAACGAAAGAACGACGTTTACCTCTTTTGGCGTTGTTTCGTTCCCTCGTTCTGGCTTCCCCGCCAAAACGATATAACGAAGAATGCAACGCGACAGAATAAAAGAACGACAATTATAAACGGCGCTCTAAAAACGTCGTCTTGGCGTTCTGTCGTTCTGGCGCCCCCGCCACAATGACGGAACGAAACAACGCCAAATGTGAGAATATCGATCTGGCGTTCTGGCGCGTTCCGGTACAGCATGCACAGTGTTGTCATGTTTCGGCAGAGTAATTCGGAGTTGCTCCCTTTTAGTGGAGACCGCCATTTGGGTTGTTCCTAATCCCCATATCGTACCCGTATCTTACATTCATATTTGGCAACTGGAGAAAACACGCGACAAAAAATCTATTTTTAGACATATATAAGGGGCTGTTGTTGTGGTCTTAGCCGATTTCATCATGTTTATGATATGTATATAATTTAATGTCATTTTGAAAATTGTATCTTAAGGTTCATTATGTTTGCTGCTAATTGATGACCCAGGTTTTCATCATATTTAAACATGTAGTTCACAAAGGGAGTGGATACAACCACATTTTGTCTGATATTACTCTTTTCCATCAAAGCTATAAAGAATACATTAAAGGTCCAATACTAAGGAAAGTGAACATTTTAATTTCTTTTAAAAAGCACAGAAACTATTTCATTTTATTGGAAAATGAAAGTTGGTATGTAGAAATTCGAAATAAATCGCAGTATATGTACAATTATTTTTCTATGAAGTATGAAGAAAGTTAAAAAGACCTGGGGGGTCATTCTGTCGATTCATTGAAATTTCAACATAATACACATACATTTCTTTGAGTTCCAAAGACCTTCTGTAAATTTTGACCTGCCAATCTTCATTATTTAGTGTCTTGCAGAAGTCTATGCACTGGCTATGAAAAAAATTGCCAACTCACTTTCCCTTAGTAATGGACCTTTAAATAAAAAATTATTTACTTATGTTTAGAGTAAAAATATGGCTGAGATGACTACTAGATAAAACCTTCCACCGTTTTTATCAGTATGTTTATTTTTTCCACATTTGAATAATGTGAGTATTATAGCTGGATATATCTGCTAAGTCGCTGTTTCAGCTTAAGCTTGAAACAAAACCGGGTGATATGAATGAAATGAAGTGTGAAATATGAAAAATAGGTGCCGTTTCCAAACGTTTATGGATTCCGTGAAAACTGTATCTTTCTGTTTATGGGTTTAAGCAAAAAACGAAAAATATGACAACACTGCGCATGCTTTACCGGAACGCGCCATGCCGCCAGAACGATATTTACACATTTGGCGTTGTTTCGTTCCGTCGTTGTGGCGGGGGCGCCAGAACGACAGAACGCCAAGACGACGTTTATAAGTGTCGTTCTTTCGTTCTGTCGCGTTGCATTCTTCGTTACATCGTTTTGGCGGGGGCGCCAGAAAAAAAGAACTAAACAACGCCAAAAGAGGAAAACGTTGTTCTTTCGTTATGGCGGGGGCGCCAGAACGACAGAAATTGACAACGTCAAAAGAGGAAAACGTCGTTCTTTCGTTATGGCGGGAGCGCCAGAACGACAGAACGATACTTGCAGAAATCAGCCACCATACTTTATAGCCGCGGCGGTCTTGGGTTCGATTGCCAGATTTTAAAGAATACTAAAAACGTACATAAAATGGCGATAAAGCTATGGGTATTTTCGAGAGAGTCTACCATTTTGTTGCTTGGTTGTATTCAATGCTTCCAAAGGATCTTTACATATATATAATTGATTTTATTGACCATGTTTGATAGCATTATCACGGGAGGGGATCCAACATATGTATTCCCAAATGGGCACCGCTTAAAGTCATATGATGTGCTTCCGGTAGTACATATGTGGTAAACATTTCGCAGAAAAATACGTGAGATTTTTATTTGTGATTGAATATTGTGAAAATGACAATGTTTTGCCAAAAAATCGCGATGCAGTGCAACCGAGTATACATTACCTAGCATGTAAGTGCATTTACCTTACCTGTATTTGTAGAAATGAAGGAGAAAAACGTATCCTCCGTGAAGAGGTATAACTGAAAAATAGCAACATTTTTTATTCAACAGGTGGAAATATGTTGTTTAATTGCCCTGCGCCCGCTTAATTTTGCCCTGGCAACCTTCCGTATGCTAAACCCCATCCAGAAGAAAAAATATTTGGCGATCACTTTGCTAGAAAAATATTTTTCGGCGAAAAACCGAATGAGATACATATGTTGTGCATGGGCTACATATGTGATGCATTAGATTTTTTAGAACTCCACATATCTTGAGCTTAAATGGTACCTGGATAAAGAAACGAACAGGAAATACGTGCCAAGTATATGTCACATCAGTCCAAAAATTATATACATTTGTATGAAAGGGATAACTTATAAACGAGCACAGTTTTAAGCTTATATTAGATGTTGTAGAATATTTCCACTTAGGAGTCAATGCATCTCTCCTAAATCCGAAGGCGTTAGTGTGTTGCTTATGTTTGTTGACCTGTGAATGTCGGAAATATGCATGTTTAGTTTGGTGTGTAGTATATTAATTGCCGATACGGTCTGCGTAATTATATGTTCTTGAACCTAGTAATCTTTTCATGTTTGCTTTACCCGTTCATGTGCGCCTCTATATATATCTTCGGCGTTATTTTGCATCGTTAACTGTGGAAATTGTCTGTCCGTGAACTGAGTTATAGAGCAAAATATCTGTCTCGGGCAACGGACTCAAAAATAAAATGTAATAAATACTTTACGGTCAGGGTGTTTCAGGAGGTATTTTGGTTTGCCCGATACAGAACTACTGGCCCAGCCTCTCAACTACATGTTCATATGATACTGTGGACCTGGCACTTACTTGTGTAAAACTACGTTGTTACATGTATACCGCTACTCCACATTCTAGGCCTATCATAGTTTGTGGAAATATAGGAGGGAGGATATACTGCAAGGTACTCGGTCATATAATCAGAACATAGCTGCGTCTGGTAGGTAACTTAATCAAATTAAGGGCCCAGGACATATTTCATATTTTAATGACCATGCATAGTTATAATCGCACAATTTTTGACTGAGTGCCTTGCAATATATCCTCCCTCCTATATTGCCACAAACTATATAGGTCTAGCTTGCGAAGTTACTGCATAGTTCAACACAAGTAAGTGCCAGGTCCACAATATCTTATGTATTAGAGCGGCCGGGCCAATAGTTCTGTATCGGGCAAACCAAAATGACCTCCTGAATTGAAATCCCAGACCCCAAAGTATTTATTACATTTTATTTTCGAGTCCGTTGCCCGAGACACAGATATTTGGCTCTATAACTCAGATCACGTACATGATTCAAAGACAGACAATTTCCACAGTTAACGATGCAAAATACCGCCGAAGATATATATAGAGGCGAACATGAACGAGTAAAACAAACACGAAAAGAATACTAGGTTCAATAACATATAATTACGCAGACCGTATCAGCAGCTAATATGCTATATGCACATTTCCGACATTCACGGGTCAACACACATAAGCAACACATAAACCCCTTCGGATTTAGGAGAGATGCGTTGACTCCTTGGCTTAGTGGAAATGTTCTACAGCATCATATGTAAGCTTAAAGCTGTGCTCGTTTCTAATTTTTGGAATAATGTGACATATACTTGGCACGTATTTCCAGTTTGTTTCTTTATTCAGGTACCATTTAAGCTCAAGATCTGTGGAGTTCTAAAAAGTCTAATGCACCACATATGTAGCCCATGCACAACATATGTATCCCATTCGGTTTTTCGCCCAAAAACATTTTTCTAGCAAAGTGATCACCATAATTTTCTTTTTCTGGGTGGGATTTTGTATATGGAAGGTTTTGAGGGCACAATTTAAGCAAGCGCAGGGCAATTACAACATATTTCCATCTTTTGATAAAAATGTTGCTAATTTTCAGTCATACCGCTTCACGGAGGATAAGTTTTTCTCTGTCATTTCTACAAATACAGGTAAGGTACATGCACTTACGTGCTGGTTAATGTATACTCGGTTGCACTGCATCGCGATTTTCTTTGGCAAAACAATGTCATTTCCGCAAAATTCAATCACAAATAAAAACCTCACCTGTTTTTCTGCGAATGTTTTACCACATATGTACTACCGGAAGCACAACATATCAATTTAAGCGGTGCCCATTAGGGAATACATATGTTGGATCCCCTCCCGTGATTATGTCTAACGTGAAGTTAGCCATATGACTGAAAAGTGATTAGTAATTATTGCAAAAAGTTCATTATTCATGACAAGATCATATCAGAGGAAACACAGTGCCACACGTCCAGTCATATATAATAGTTTATTTTGATGAACAAGCATATAACTGAGGCGTTTTCACGAATTTTAATTATTTTGGACCCAAAAGTATCTGTATACTGTGTCAATAAGAATACTTGTATAACGGTTTGTGTTTATTATTTTATAAGGCGTTGCAAAGGTTATGATAACTTAGAATTCTAAATAAGTTATTTCAAGTAAAGAATTACCAGGTCCATATTGATTTTCTTTAATTTAGATATTGATAAGAATTTTGCTACTAATTTAAACGTAAAACAAAGATTTTAAACTAAAACAAGCTGTAATATTGTTCGTAGTAAAATGCCTGAGATTGTAGTATCGTTAGGAGGTAAAATTACCATGTTTTTTTTATTATTATCATCTATGTGTAGTCTTGTTTCTTTTTTTTTTTCTTTTTTTTATAATTCTAATTCTTCTGCATCTTGCATCAACTTTCGT
The DNA here is from genome assembly GCF_021730395.1 of Mercenaria mercenaria. Classification (NCBI taxonomy): domain Eukaryota; kingdom Metazoa; phylum Mollusca; class Bivalvia; order Venerida; family Veneridae; genus Mercenaria; species Mercenaria mercenaria. The sequence continues at coordinate 8,290 of NW_026460140.1, read as the reverse complement.
ACTTCTCCGCAATCAGCGGTACACTATACATTTTATACAATTATGTGGCATTTTTACGTATGTATATATCTAAACATGCTTAGAATATCTACTTGTAAAGCATACTATTACTTTTAGTAATATGTCTTATTAATCATCTTTGTGCATAGGTTATGTTAATGGGTAGGGTGATTTCTTTTTATTTATTCCAATTGATACGAGGCCAATCCTTGCAGATCAACTTGACAGTTTTGTTAAAGATCTAGATTTTGGCAGTGGGCCAAGGGATTTCTGTCTTCACCAGCATAGTTAGGGCTAATGACCATCACAGTATGGTTCCAATAAACAAGGGTCATTGTTTATTGGAGAGTCAGTCTACCTTACAAGTGTATGAATTAGTGAGAAGGGGAAACAATGAAATTTATTTTAAATTAATGAATAATTGATAACATTTAAAGTTATACTAGTTTGTTTCTTTTGCATTTCTATGTAAAGAAAAATATTGTTGTTCAAACACAATAATAAAATAATCAGAAACTTATTTTCACAATAATGAAATAATCAGAAACTTACTTAAAAAATAAGCAAGTTTTTATTTTTTCAAATTATGTCTGGATAATTGTGATATTTCAGAAAAATGTAACTTTCACTCATTTAAAGCTTGCAGAGTACTGTAAATAACATTTATCTAAAATAGAAAACAGAATGTGCATTTCAAAGTTACAAAGCAAAGCATGAAAAAGTCACTTTTGGCAACATACTAAAAATTGAGTATAGATGGAACTTAATAAATATATATTATATTTTTTTGTCAGCACAAAGAACTCATGAAGTTTTCACTATACTTGTGTTTTACTATTATTTTCAGTATTATTACTGTATCTTTTATCATCCTATATGTAATATAATAATAATGGTAATAATAATAACAACAACAACAATAACAATAATGATAATGATTATATTTTATTATTATTATTATAATCATTACTATAACATTAAAGTAATAGTTATTATCATCTATATAATATCAAAATAATAATTACTATTATTATCATTCCACATTCACTGAAAAAAAATTAATTTCTTTCAACTCCACTGCACACATCTTCGTGGTCTAGTTGGGGTCCCTGCTGTGCTAATTGCCCTCTAATCAGTTACTGTTACATAATCGCTGATAAGCAGCAGATAAGATGGGAGTTGTATATTGGATTTAGGGGGTGGGGGCGGGTACACTTATATAGTAGTGAATCTAGGCCTTTAAGGAATGGGCATTGCTTATATTTACATAACCTGGTTTGAAAGCGGACGTTATCACCTAACAAGGTCTTCAGTCTCAAAACGTTGAGCAAAACTCCAATGTTTTACGCAAATGTCTTTGTTAATGAACACTCTGTGAAAACTTTAGCCATTAAGTTTAATAGATGTACTTTTTCGGAATATATGGGTAAAATTGTCGTGTTCTACGTAACTTCTGAAAATGGAGCTAGCAGTAAAACCGGTATGGATTAAATAAATGACGACCGGAACATGTGTCACTGAAACTTCAACAAACCATCCAGTAACTCCGATAATCATGCATACCTGTATGTATCAACATAACAAACGCTTGTGTTTTATCATCCTTTACCCACTTAGGTATTCATTTTATTTCATAAACCTTAGCATTAAGTTAGATATGCACAACTTAGGCCACACCAAGCAGATTGATAGTTCTTCAGATTTTTATTTTCATGAAGATAGGGCGAGCATTTCTTTTTCTCAATTTGGCTTTTTCAGGGTACATTTTTCGCTGAGCGATTATTTTTCATATATTATACTCATTTTAACTAATTTAACGACACTTTTTAAAAATGCCACCGTATAGCATGTAAAGGTCTGCGAAAGACGTACATTTACTGTAAAATCCTATAAATGTACCTATTTTTAATTATAGGAATTTACAGATTTGCGTGTATTGAGCCTGCTAAAATTACATTTGTATGGAAGCTCTGGAGGGACAATTGATTTTCGTTTTTTTTTCTACTTCTGACTTCTAACTTTTGCACTTCTCACTTCCAACTTTTTGACTTCCTACTTCCTACTTCTAACTTCCGCACTTCTGACTTCTAACTTCCACACTTCTGACTTCCAACTTTCTGACTTTCGACTTCTGATTTCTAACTTCCACGCGTGCACTTCTCACTTCCAACTTTTTTACATCTTACTCCCCTCTTCTAACTTTCGCACTTTTGACTTCTAACTTCCACACTTCTGACTTTTAACTTCCAGATTTTCGACTTCTGATTTCCAACTTCCATACTTCTTACTTCCGACTTCTTGACTTCTTACTTCAAACTTCTAACTTCCGCACTTCTCACTTATAACTTCCTGCCTTCCGACTTCCAACTTCCGCACTTCTGACTTCCGACTTTCCCTCTTTTGAGGTCGGAAGTAAGAAGTATGGAAGCTGGAAGTTGGAAGTTAGAAGTCAGAAAGTTGGAAGTCAAAAGTGCGGATGTTAGAAGTCAAAAGTGCGAAAGTTAGAAGAAGGAAGTAAGAAGTCCAGAAGTCGGTAGTAAGAAGTGTGGAAGTGGAAATCAGAAGTCGAAAGTCAGGAAGTTGTAAGTCAGAAGTGCGGAAGTTAAAAGTCAGAAGTGTGGAAGTAAGAAATAAAAAGTAGGAAGTCAAGAAGTTGGAAGTGAGAAGTGCAAAAGTTAGAAGTCAGAAGTGGGAAGTACGGAAATCAATTGTCCCTCCAGGGCTTCCATACGTTTGTCCTCAACATTTAATGATACAGAATGACATTGTTTGTCTTTCCAATGGTATCCATACATAAAGATCATTTTGTGAGTTTAATCCCATCATGCTGGTCAGTAGGATTTACTAAAACTCAAAAGTACAAACCCATGGAGGACATTTTTACTGTTAACTTGGATATGAAAAAGACCTAGGTCAAGGCCTGCAATTTAAATCATACTGGTTGAACCCAGGTGTAAATTATTCTTTCCCAATAGATTTTTTATTGGTTGGATTTTGTTAAATTAGGATAGATTTTTCAAGAGAAATCTTAACATAGATAATTTTATAGTTTCATTTTTTTGGCTGGCTATTTTATCTATACAAAGTGATAATTTCTGTAATTATGATAACATTTAACGACTGGTTCTATTGAAAGACTGAAAGGAGTATCAATTAGGGTAATTCTACCACAATTTCTTGTAAACTGCTTCAGAATCTGATATTGTTAAGTTTTAACCTTTAGCCTGCTGGCAACAAGTGATTCTGCCTTTGCGACAAATGCAGACCAAGATCTGTGCAGGCTGATCATGGTCTGCACTGTTCGCTATTCAGCCTGTATATTTTCAGTGAACACCCATTCGAATGATAAATGGTATTGTCCAAATTTAATGGTGTACCAGTCCATTCTAGGAATTTAGCGGGCTATGGGTTAAAAGAATAGAAACATACCCAAAGCCAGAAGAGGGTCATATTTTTTAACAGGGCGGTATATTTTAAGTTAAAGTATTATGTTTAAATTTCGTTTACTAGTTAGTTGGTTAGTTTGTTAGTAATAGCTATTTTCCATAGCGACATGTTAGAATTCCGCCTCGGTGGTTGGACGTCCCAAGTTCGAGTACCGTTCAGGGCTCATATATTTTTAATTTGTTACATTTATTTGAAATATAATATCATTATAACATTAAACATAAACCGTCACTAATATTTATAATCTGTGGGAAAATAATATATCTTAACCGAAATCAACTTTAATACTCTTAATTCTTCAAGTTTAATTTGCATTGTATTTCAAAAACTACATACAAATAAAGACCATACAAAAGACTTCCTTTGTAGGCATTTTAACTGCATTGTGTTTTGAATTATTAGTTTAATACAATATTGTTAACAGAATAATGTTAATACGATGGGGACATGTGCCGTCTTCATTAGCATGTTTATACTCGACATCGGCCTGCTGTCTGCTTGATGAAATTGATGGTAAAAAGTACATTTTAAAGCATGCTGAAATTGTTACCGAACATGTTGTATGATCGTCACCTATGCTCAATTTCTTTTAAAAATACTAATAGATGCTGGTTAACATTTGGCAGGGGCGTAGGAGGGATTCTGACCCTAACTACTTGTTTATATGACGTTGTGCTGTTATTAATATTTTATCTCTTTGTAGTGTATATAGTCATCCGGTTGTTGTTATTGCGCATCTTTAGGCGCATAGCTTCTTTCACGATATTGTACTTCAGATAGGGCTCAGAAAAATTGCACCGACTGCTTAAAGAAAAATTGGTGGAAAATACACCGAAGTTAAGGATACGTCACGGACAATGTTTTTTAGTTTAATTGTAATTCACAGTAGGTATTGAAACTTATTATCAATATATGCGATTATTAGAGAAATCTTCATCATAAATGGCAAATAAGGGATCTGTTTTGACTAATTTGCTCTAATTAGTGTCAATTGGTTGAAACAATAGGAATTATTATAGAACTGGATAGAGAAAACGACATTAAGTTAGCGGTAAGCTCTTTTATTAGAACAATAACAAAAACATTCATACCAAAATTTGTGCTAGAAATTGTTTGTTGAGCTCAATGAAGTAACATTATAATTTCGATTGATTCAGTCATGTGTTGGTAATGGAGACACCAAAACTTAATCTGAATGGGAGAAGAAAAATATTACTGTGACTGTAAACTTTTTTGTTTTTCTCTAAACGACTGTTTTTTTGTTATTTGTCATTCACTCGAAATTTGAAAAGTGATACGACCTTAAACTGAATTATTGACAATAATGTTCACTTTCGTCCCAATAAGATATCCATATTACTCAAAAGGCATTTCTGTACATTTTTTCTCAAAGATGAAATTTTTGATGAATCAGGTCGTTCCGAAAGACCAATAATCAATTTGGCATGGCCTTATTTCAAAACAACGGCATATTTTACATTTCAATGTCACTGGACAAACGTATGATAAAATAGTGTCTGTTTACGTAGTTGGGTAGATTTTATGAGCGATCTTAAATACTTCCTTGTTAAAAGTTATTCCCACTATGTGACGCGAATTACGGAGGTCATATGCATGTTCGATCAATGCAAGAGTATTAAATAGCTAGTTTCATTAGAAACATGTAAGAATGTCCACCTCGGGTGTTGGACGTCCCGAGTTCGGATCCCCTTCACGGCTGATACAACCTTTCATCTGCTACATTTATTTAAAATATAATGTTATTATAAAATAAGACTTCACTATTATTAATACATTCCAATATGTGATAAAAAAGTCTTTTCTAAACCGAAACTAGCTGACTCTCAATTCTACAAGTTTAATTTTCAGTGTATTTCAAAGATTACATGCAAATAAGGTGTACCAAAGACTTCCTTTGTATGTCTTTTAACTGTATTATATTGCTCTTTGAATAAATGGATGTTTGAAATATAATGTTAAATCAATGGGGACATGTGCCCGTTTTCATCAGCATGTTAATATTCGACATTGACCCGTCTTCATTTTCGTTGTATATGCTGAATGAAATTGATGGTAAAAGGTATATTTTTAAAGCGTGCTGTAATTGTAATCAAACATGTTCTATGCTCATCACCTCTGCTCAGTTCTAATGTTAATTGGTCCTGACCCAAAGTTTCTTTCGTTTAACAACATGTTTATGTGACGTTGTGCTATAATCACTATATTTATTCTTTATAATGTATACAATACATGCAATTGCTTTCGATTCATAGCTTCTTTCAGAATATTGTACTTTAGCTAGGGCTTTGAATAGTTGCACCGACAGATTAAAGCTGGAAAATATAGAGTAACGATGTCAAAAAGGATTTGTGACAATGTGTTTTATTAGCTCGACTATTCATAGAATAGTAGAGCTATTGGACTCGCCCATGCGTCGGCGTTCGCGTCGGCGTCTGCGTTCGCGTCCGCATCCGCGTCCCGATTTGGTTTTGCATGTGAGCTGGTATCTAAGTAACCACTTGTGGGAATTGATTGAAACTTCACACACTTATTTACTGTGATAAACTGACTTACACTGGACAGGCTCCATAACTCTGTTCTGCTGTTTTACAAAATTATGCCCCTTTTTCGACGTAGAATTTTTGGTTAAGGTTTTGTATGTAATCTGGTTTCTCAGTACTCACTAATTGGAATGGATTGAAACGTCACACACTTTTTCACAGTCATGAGCTGACATGCACAAAGCAGGTCCCATAACTTTATTTTGCTTTTTTTACAAAGTTATGCCCCCTTTTCAACATAGAAAATTTTGGTTAAGTTTTTGTATGTAAGCTAGTATCTAAGTATGTATTAATGGGAAAGGATTGAAACTTCACACACTTGTTCACTGTCATATGACATGCAGTGCAAAGGGTCAATAACTCAACTTCGCATTTTACAAAATTATGCCCCTTTTTTAACTTAGGAGTTTTTGGTTAAATTCTTATATGTAAGCTGGTATCTTGGTACTTACTAATGGGAATGGATTGAAACCTCACACACTTATCCACTGTCATGAGCTGATAAGCACTATGCAGGTTTCATAACCCTATTTTGCTTTTCTACTAAAATATGCCTCTTTTTCGACTTGCGTATTCATTCAATCGACAAGGCTGTTGAATAGTCGAGCGTTGCTGTCCTCCGGCAGCTCTTGTTTTCTGTCCAATTCAAAGGTCATTATCGCTTTGAAGACTTGTTAATCTCACCTTGCGGTGCTATTTCTTCCTCCATTTTGAAGGTTGCGGTGTAAGAACTAAAACTATAAACAATATAATACAGAAACTGATACAGTCTATTGCACTGCCATCTACAGTGTGTTAAAAGATACCCATTGGCTAGGGTTTTGTCGTATAAATGCAAACATTAGCGCCACAAGGTGTTGTTACCTTTATCTCGACACATTCCTACAAACTTATACTGATATGCATGTACCTGATGTACTTTACAGAAGACGGAGGAAAAAGTTAATCGGCGTTAAGAACCAATAGACACTGTCTAGAGGACGAGTTTCAAAGCAGCTAAATATCGGTGGGTATACGTACCTAATTATTGTTTCCTATATATTCTTTATGAAATGGACATCTTTCACAGCTCTACCGCAGACAGCTAGAAACACTTTAGAGTAAAAGTCTGTATATCATTTAAAAAAATTATGCAATGAAGTCAAGAGTATGGTTCATTAACCATGCTTTTGTTACAGTTACTTTAAAACAAGGGGTCATAACCTGTATACCAAAAGGAAATAAAGACAAGTAATGTATAAAAAATTGGCGCCCAATATCATTATTAAATGTATCTTACAAAATTGCATCCGCAAGTATTGCCCTACGTTTGAAATTAGTGTTACATAAATTAATCAGTGAAGATCAGACACGCTTTTTAGCTTGCAGATACATAGGAGATAACATAAGGTTAATATGATATAAAGTACTTCACAGAAAAAAATAATATACCTAGCATTGTTTTATTACTGCTACTTTGCTACTGTTTTTGACTCTCTATGTCATGACCATTCATGTATAAAACTCTAAAATTATTCAATTTTGGTGAAAATTTCAACAAGTGGATTAAGCTTTTCTACAAAGATATTCAATCCTGTGTTTATTATTAATGGTCATCTCTCAGATTGGTTCCATATTCCATATTCACCGCGGATTTCATCAGGGGGACCCGCTGTCCCCTATATTTTTATACTCGGTGCTGAAGGTTTTTCAATAAAACAAATCCCAAGAATATATGGCATTACCCTTAACAACTCTGAATTTCTACTGTAACAATATGCAGATGACACAACTGTACTATTAGATGGAAGTGAAATATCACTCAGAAACACTGTGTTAACATTTGAGTTATATGCCAAGATTTCTGGATTATGTATTAATGTAGATAAAGCGAAAGCTGTTTGGATAGGCTCAAGAAAAGTAGTCATTTAATGGTTATCTACTGATCTTGGCCTATTATGGGTACAAAAACAATTTAAGATACTGGATGAAAACTTTACATTAAATCTGAACAATATTATTGTTGCTAACTACTATTCAAAAGTAGAGGAAATTAATAACTGTCTAAAAGAATTATTACACCAATTGGCAAGAAAATAGTTATTAAGACATTAGCTCAAAACTGAACCATTTAATATTAAGTTTACGAAACCCAAATACAGAAACAACCAAATCAATACAAAACCTATTTCATAAGTTTCTATGGACTTCTGGGCCTAATAAAACAAGTGAATGAAGTATTGCCATGCAATACAAAGTCCCCTACTGGAATGCACCTAATTTTCTCTAGCATAATGAACTGG
>NW_026460139.1:0-20194 GCF_021730395.1 Mercenaria mercenaria | reverse complement strand
GTAAAATTTATCTTGGCCACCATAGATGTATTCATAAATGTACTCCAATTTCGACCACTCACTTTGTTTTTGAAATACGCAAATATCATTCAAGTATTAAATGATTTAGACAAGAACATTTATTGTAAAACTAAATCAAATTTCAAAAGACACAATTTTTGTGAAAGAGTGAGGTAAAGGTTAACGTTTTGTGCATATTTGTTGAGAAAAGCACGTATTTTTACATGTATGTCCGTGTTTTAATGCTTCGCTTATTCAAAGCTACTCGCATGCTCGGATTTTAATTAATGTAATCAATACATTACAAACTGACTTCTTTAGCACGGTTAACATTATTTCTAATTTCGCAAATTACGTAAATACTTTGCTAAATTTAGTTTTGAAATGTATTATTGATTTAAAGACACTTCTGTTAGAAGGCATTTTAAAATCCGTTTTATTGAGATGTAATATACTATGATTTTTGATGATGGAAATTTTCCAGTTGTATTTGGTAAAGTTATATAACTTTTTATTAAAAGAGGTAATGACCCGATTGTTTTCAGACACATCACGTGTTTAATGTTTATCCCCTTTACAGTATGACGCCGTCCTTTCCTCTTTCAATGTGTCTATGATACGTAACTGCTAAATCCTTACCTGTTTTGAAATCTGTCTTCTGGCCTGTTTCGTCGGGCCCTAAAGGGCGTTTCTTTTAATGCTCACTCTTCTGTAAAGGCATTGAGTACATGCGTTATGTTTGGTTCTTATTCTTTCTGTTGTCTTCGCATGTGTTAGGGATTCACATAGCGGTTTATTTGCACATACCATATAATGATAATAACAATACAATCAAAGAAATGACATTTTATACTTTTACTGTACCGAAACTTTACGTACGTAAACAGAAAATACATCATGACGTTAATAAAACAAACTTGACAGGTCCGGTTTCGTAACATTATATGTAGAGAAATGTTCCTTTTTTTTATTTTTCATGATTCTTTTTTTTTTTTTTTCAGGGGTAAATCTTTATTCAGAAAAGTTCAATTCATGATTCTTTGCTTGCCGATTTTGAACGATTTATTGCTAGCGATACCATTTACCTTGTTTGTTTTCTACATGATGCCAGATCGCGCGTGCAATCTCACAGAAAGAGCCGCCCTCGATAGTACTGCACAAATGTTTATACGAAGATATGAAAAACGCACAGTGAATGTAGGTATTAAACAAATATCCAATCTTATAAATTGATTTCTTCGTTCACATGTAATTTTGTTTTACATGCATTTGTTTTGATGTCTTTTCTAAAAAGAAGAACAAATACCATAAGCAATTACTTTTACAAGAGTGCAAGTGATCGTCTTAAATTTTCAGGATGTGTCGCTTTTGTCTTAAATAGTATTCTTGTCGCCGACGGATTGAATAGCAGTTGACAGCAACTGCTATTCATTATAACATTTATCCGTGGAAGAGGGATACTGACATTTGTATGCCAAATATATTTGTTCCTTATTTTCTATGTATTACTTTAACTATAGTTGCTTTATATTATAATACTGCTGAAATGTTTGAAGGAATGCTATAAAGTACCGTAGTTGATCTGTAATTATGACAATCGGCAAATTGTGTATGTATTCTTCTTATTTGATTTTATCATTCTCCTTTTTTACGGAAAGTCATATTGTCGTTCGCCCAAATTTCCGTCTGAAGAATGCCGAATTGAATAACGAGAGTACATACATCATACGGAAATTGCCGAGTATCATCACGGGTTCACTACCTTTACACTGGATACATTTTTTTTTCAACTTAACAGCAGAAAGATGTTTTATTGAAAAAGAAATTTTATTTACGGTTCTACATATTGTTATTTAAATTGATGCCAATGTTGTTTTCTGGTAAATGTGCGAGAATGTATTTTCTTCTTAAATACCATATTCAACGTGAGATACTCTCAACCCTAAGATTCAGCGGGGGGGGGGGGGATTTCTTTCTTTCAATGTAAGATTGACATGTCTTTCACGAGTGAACACCACACCGGAGGCAATAGGAGAGATCGCCGTGACATCATGCATTAATACCTGTTTATCTGATGGTGGGTAAAAACATTTTTTTACATAGTTTGTGTATGGGATCGGGCTTTTTATTTTTTAATAACTTATTCGTTCATTTATGGTTTTTCAAAATTCAAAAAGTTTTGAAATATTTACAATTTTCATATTTTCGTATTAAAATATCTTTTATAAATGAGTACCCGTTTTATATGACATATAATTTTAATAGCTGTTTAGTGATGTTCCAAACTTTTAGAAAAACACTTAAGTTAAGCATTCATAATTAATTCATTTTATTTCGAAATAGCAATTAAAGGTAATTATTAATAATAAATTGTTTGTTTTATAACCTTTCCATTGATCAAAAAATTACTTAATTTGTGTTTTAAGAAAGGTTAGGCCGTTAGAAAAACATCTCTGTTTACAAAAAACATGGACGCCCGGCTTCTGCCAACCCGATCACTGTCTTATCAGTTCTATAAATAGAAAATACAATGGATTTGTATACAAACACGATATCTCCTATATTGCCACTCGTGAAAATATAAGATATTGTGTTCATGAGTGAACGATATTTTTGACCTTACATGTGAAACAAACACATTTTATGTCTACTTCATGCTTTGACTAAATACTTGTTTTACTTTTTACCAGTAAAAAATATATTTGATATTTTTTCACTGATTCTGTGAAAATACCAGATGTAGTTTACTCTAACATAATTCATTGAAAATAATGTAAAAACAGATGAGTGTCGTTTGTTTAAAGTGTAATGTAATGCAAAAGTGCAAGATTAAAGCTGCCTAACAGTTAAGAGGCATAAACATTGGGCGCATTTTGTTTTCTGCTATGAAAATGATATGAAGATTAAAGTTTGTTTCGAAGGGAAAAGTAAATATTTTTTAAACAATGATGGTGAAAAAGTGTCTCATTACAATTTACTTTTTCGCAAATTTGAGTTGAATTTAGGTGGATGGACGACCGTTCAAGTTCTGACCGACTTTGGTAACCTCAAGTAAGTTTTTAGACCCGACAGAAATTATTGAGCTAGAACATCTATTCAAACATACCTATGCACAACAATTACTCATAAGAGGCAATTTAGTTTGATAAGCATGATAAAGATCAATTCGATTATACATTTGTAAATGCCTTTAAATGCATCTAACCTTTCATTTTGAAAACCCCTTTAATTCACAAAACGCATCCGTGTTGTAATATGGAACTATTATTTGCCACCACAATACGGAATTACCCATTGCTATTGTTTTGGGAGATAAGGTTTCTCAGATCCAGAACCAGTCGGGGCTCAGTTTTTTTACAAGTTCATTTTAATTTCCTTTAATATTGGTAATGAATCTATCTCTTAATTAAGTCTTTTAATGACCAGTTGTTTATCATTTCTTTAAGGATTTTTTTCGCTCCTCACATAATTTTCGGTTAACTCAAGACTTCTGGTCAGAGCACAATCCGTTAAAGGTTCCTCAGTCAAAGGCGGTGCTAATTTTAAACTTAAGCCAGTTCTAGGGGATGATCGGGTGATGCATTTTCCATGACCTCTTATGAACAGAATGGTTAAATCGAGTCTATTTTGCATGGTTGCGTTCTATGCTTCCAGATGATTGACAAACCATACACGGATACGAACTGTTATAGTCTGTGTTCAGATTCAGTCTATGTTTTGTTCATAGGAGATAACTCCTAAGGCTATTTAAATTACATATACTTATTTCCCTTTTCTTCTCAAAACATTAGATAATAAGTGTCAAGAAAGACTGGTCAGAATATATAAGAGAAATGACTGAGATTATCTGGTAGGTAGCCAGACTAGAACTGTTGCAATAGCATGTTTAACACCGACTAAGTTTGACAATAATATTTGTATAATTGCTTTGTGGTTCTTTGTAATTTGATCATAATCACAGACTATGAGCAGTGTGTGTACACGTGTGCGTATGTACGTTTGTGTGTGCGCGTGCATTCGTGCGTGTGTATTGTTCGGATTTAGCGTCTTTTTCAACAATTGTTTCAGTCATATAAACGACGATGTCTACTTGTAGCTGTGAACACAATCACAATGCCCAACTTTATAGTGCTGCCTTAGTGGAATAACACGCCTCGGACTCGTGGCAAGCTATCCCATTCAGTCACATTATATTGACAACAGGCTGACTAGTCATAGCACTATTCTCTTAATACAAGGAACATTTTTCATGTCTTTGGTATGACGTGGCCAGAGATCGAACATACGACCACCTACTCTCAAACAAGACGCTCTAGCACTAGGTTATCAAGGCAGTTTCTTTGAGCAGAGATATCGTCAGTAAGTACATCGTCTTATAAACGGTGTATGAAATAGTACTAGGAAAAGTTTCATATACTGATGCTTTTTTTATCACGATAGTGTTTTGCTTGAAACGTAAGTGGTATAAAAAATGAAATACTCATATCACTATCAACTTTATTATTATTAATGGTTATTAATACAACACACTTTGATCTAAATCAAAACTAAAGAATATTCAAACACATATTTAATGAACATAATTTGTGAAATCATTAATATTCATGGATTCGTTTGCTTGAATCAATCCAACATATAAAATTTATGAATTTATGTGCCAACGAAATAGCCATTTTGCCGACATCATGAAATTTTATGCCCATGAATTGATAGATTACACATACTGTTTCAAGTTAAGTATACACAATAATGTCATACAAACAAGACAATGCTACCAACAAAATCACAGAATATGAATCACAGACCTATTAACTTAACGTGGTTTTTTACATTACAACTTCGTTCAAGTGTCAGCTGAAAGTCATTTATCACTACTAGTTATAATTAAAGCAAATTTATTGTAAAAATGTAAACGTTTATATTTGGAATAATTTTTAAGTGTATAAGTTTATTTTACAGTCTTCAAGCCTTTATTTTACAAATAATTGCATGGTATATTAACATAATTTCGCTAGCTTCATCTTCTAGCGTGACTGAATAAAGCTGGTCCAAGAAATTACGACCCTAGCATGCTTGAATTTATGACAAATTGTTACAAATGTTTAAAAGTAAATGACGTTTTATGACACTGTGCGTTAAATCATTTCAATCTCGTTTTCACCTTAATAGTAGAGTGGAGCATATGCAATAAAAAGGTTATAAAACAGGACTGGTGTGCCTTAAAGGCCTAGATCCACTACTATATAAGTGTACTCCCATCCCCTAAATCCAATATACAACTCCCATCTTATCAGCTGCTTATCAGCGATTATGTAACAATTAGCACAGCAGGGGTCCCAACTAGACCATGAAGATGTGTGCAGTGAAGTTGAAAGAATTTCATTTTCCTTCAGTGAATGTGGAATGATAATAATAATTATTATTATTTTGATATTATATAGATACTAGTAATTATCATTTTAATGTTATATTGATAATAGTGATATTAATGATAATAATTAAGATTATTATATAATATTACATATAAAAAAATTAAAGATACAGTAAAATTGAAAATAATAATAATAATGATAAAACACAGGTATAGTGAAAACTCAATTAGTTCTTTGTGTTGACAAACAATATTTTCCGATATCCTAATTAATATGAAAAAGGCCATATTGATAATGGTGATCCTTCCATTATATTTATATAGAATACTTACAAAAAGAATGGGAAACTGGTTTTCTCGTATTCATGCAATCACCATTATTTGAATATAATGCTACTGGGTAAAATCAAATTATTGTGTTCCATTTTCAATCTCAGTAAGTTGAAAAAAGTGTATTTTTCCATGCTTTACTTTTTAACACTGTAATTCAAATTTGGTTTTCTATTTTAGACATATGTTATTAAGTATTCTGCAAGCTTTAGATGAGTGAACGTCACATTTTTCTGAAACATCACAATTGTCCAGACAGAATTTGAAGAAAATAGAAACTTGCTATTCTCCTAAAGTATTATTTCCTAAAGTAAGTTTCTTGCTATTTTATTACAGTTTCTCCTTCTCACTAATTGATAGACTTGTAAGTTAGACTGACTCTCCAATAAACAATATGACCATTGTTTATTGGAACCATACTGTGACAGTCATTAGCCCAAAACTGTGCTAATGGAGACAGCAATCCCTTTGCCAACTGCCAAGATCTAGGCCTTTAAGGCGATATTGGCATACTAGACCGGTATTTGTCCCCAGACTAAAGCCCTCGGGCCGATACCTTTCAAAGTATGACAATTTCACCTAAAGGCATACCAGATTTGCATAATGACCTCTAAGTCTCCGCGTACATCCTTCAGAAAGGAAGTGTACAAATGCCGGGCAATGGGGCATTATGACCCTGGATCGCTAACCTAAGAAATATAAACTACATACATCAAATGTCAAACTGATGCTAAAATATTACGAAAGTAGGTCAGTAGGTCATAATCATGGTTAGTAAAAGTCAGGTTTAAGATCAGTCTGCAAAACTGTACATGTCACTCAAATTTCAAGGCTGTATCTTACAAAAACAAGTAAGTAGCTCTGGGCGCTCCTCTTTTTACCCCAGGGGCATAAATCAAACCATCTTGTTAGAATCAACTAGGCAATGATACATACCAAATATCAAAGGCATTAGGCCTGGATTTTTTTCCTATACGACACTTGGGACACCACACTGAGTAGGGCCTCTTTTCAACTATGGGCATAATTTGAATAATATTAGTATAGAAGACCTCTAGGCAATGCAATATACCAAATATCAAAAGCCAAGGCCTTCCTGTTTCATATAAGAATATTTTATAAAGCTTTTCCTATACAAATATAATGTAAAACTATGGACCCCCAGGGAAGGGCCTTTTTTCCTCCAAGGGCATAATTTTAACAATCTTGGTAGAGGACCATAGGCAATGCTACATACAAAACACCAAAGGCATAGGTCTTGTTTCAGACAAGAAGATTTTTAATGTTTTCTTTTCCTATTTTCCTATACAAGTCTATTTAAACCATGTGGCCCCGGTTTTGGCGAGGCAATATTTGACCATAGGGGAATAAATTGAACAAACTTGGTAAAGGACCAATAGATGATACTACATACCAAATACCAAAGCCCTAGATCCTGTGGTTTTGGACAAGAAGTTTATCTCTATATTATTATTATTATTATACCAGATTTATATAGCGCCCTTTCCGTGCTCAATTTCACGTTCAAATGTCCTTTACATATATCAAATGCAGCCACACAGGGCGCATAATTCATTATCTACTAGTACAGACACAGAGCGATCTGACCAGAGGGACAGAGTGAGACAAAGCTATCCCATCACCGGTTTGCATTTGGGTAGAACAACCGACCTTTCGTAAGCCAGCTGGATGACATGTACACTGAGATAGGCTAGAACCCACATGGGTGAGGAGAAAGTTCTCATCGGATTCCATAAATAAACTTTTTTTTCTAAACAGCCTTAATGCATTAATTGCAGTTGTATCATTTTACATGAAACAAAACAGTCTGTGAAAAGATTATCTCACAGTAGTGCTTATTATATTAGTACGGGTGCAAATGAGGTCTACTATGCACTTTTTTCATATGTACCAAATTGCTCGGCAGGACCAACTCTTCCAAAATAAAAAATGTTCCCATGAAAAAAACTATTTTCCTTTTCTTATATAAGATTTCACTGTTTCCATGGCAACCATTCATTTTTGGAAAATAGGACCATATATAGAGGATGATCAGTCATATCTTGGTCAGTTTTGGTGATAAAACAATAAAAATGGTGTCAAAATGGAGCTAAGACATTAGCATTTAACATGCAGTATTTTTATTTTAATTAACTAATTTATATATTCATGAATATTAATGAGATTTTTGAAAAATAACAAAATTTTGGTGAAAAAAAAAACAAAACAATTTCTAAGTTTCAAATTAATTTAAATGTACTAATCAGCTTTGTTCTGGTGTTAAAGTCTCTCCATGTTTTGTAATATATTATTTTGTTACTTTTATGGCACATTTGCTTATTCAAATCTGGATGTGCTCAGCTAATTTGCATAAAATGAACCAGTGTCACAAACAACGAATAAAATTCTGAAATAAAATGATATAATTAATTGTTTTCAATGAAAAACTATTTTTATACGGTCTATAATGATTTTAGACATAGAATTAACACTTTATTAAAGGAAGAATAAAATGTAACATACATTACACGTGTTACATTACCATTTCAACAACCTTGTTGTGTTGTATCACTTATTCAAAATATATTCCATAAACATAGTTAATATTAATTATTTTTACTATAATATTAAAATGTACTTCTTTACTTGTCAGAGAGTGTGATGTTTTTTCCGTAATCACACTTTAAAATACGTTACCACTACCATTGCTTTTTAAAAAGATATTTTATAAGAAGTTGAAGCCAACATTTTCGCATACTGATTTATTTAAACTGTTAGCTGTTAGTTTTAAGAAGGATTTCTTCTTTTATTTCAGAAATAGCCTAAAATATATATTGCATCATCCATGTAACTCTAATTTTAGATGGAATTTCAATAAAACACGCAGTAATATCCATCTGTGCATCCATAATATTATGATCATACAGCTGACATTTTCAGTCTTCCTGTTAGTAAAAGTCAAGTACTTTTTGAATTTTAGAAAAGGTACCATTAAAAGAACATATACAAAACCAACCCTCGCTTTATAGGATGAATCATAGGGTCCTGATTCAGATATCTGGATAAGGCCTTTGCTCTCCGTGACGATTAAATAAAGACATCGTGTCTAAAATCAGCTTAGTAGAAGTAGACTTACATCAACCTGTACAATACGGAGAACTTAGCACTTGCCTGCAGAGAACAGTAGTTCCAGTACAGAATCCATGGACACTTGTTAGGTTAACTGCTAAACATTACATGACTGAATTTCTTTTGCAAAGTTGTGCTAAACCAAAACTAATAAACAAAAGAATATATGCTGGTATTTAAAGTAAAAACTTTAGATATAAAACTAAAAACAGATGGACAAAATTGTTTTAGTGATACCAAATCAAGATATAAGAAATATATAAAAGTTCATACATATGAAATAAAGAGGACTATAGTAGTCATTCTGAAACATTTACAAGAATGACAAAATGTACAAAATATATTTTGGTATTCTAAATTGTACAGACAAGGGCTAAGTTATATCGTGTGTTTGAATATTCCTTGATATACCGTAACATTAAGAAAAACACTACTAAGAGTAACAATGCATCAATCATAACAAAAACGTTTGATTATCAATTAAGTTACATACTAAAGGTTATAACAAAGGCATTACCTCTCTTTGTCAAATGTTCAAATTGTAGCAATAAACTCGAGAGTATGATACAAATAGGTTCAGAATCAAAGTGTAATCAAATTTCATTCATAAAAAATAAAGTGACTTTGAGAGCCTATGATCTTCTTTTGTCATTTTCTTTCTAATTATGAATGATATGCTATAAAGCAACATATTATTCATATCTATATTAGGTAACATTAAAGTGAAAACATCGTAAGTAACATCTTAATCAAGGCATGCAATGTAAAATGTAAGTATTGACGACAATATTGAAACCATCAAATAAAAGAACAACATATTTAAGAAACAGATATTAGTATAATTAAACCGATAGATACTTTAATTCAAAATGAAAAAAAAAAAAGAAATGGAACACTGAATGTGTAATGAATGTTTCAAATAATTTCATTGTTGACAAAAGTGAAGAAAGAATGTTAGAATTAATACTTTAAAGTTTTAAAAAATCCATGATATCATGATATTGAAATCAGCGGTTCAGATTTCTTCATATATATTTCTAACAACAGCAGAGTACAGTGGTAACATACATTTAAGCGCCTTTATCGAAAAAATCTCATTGCTTGGAAAGTATGGAGCTGTATTATTTTGTAGAAGTATTTAACACCTTGATATCTAAATATTTCTCTACCATTTTCTGAGAAAACAACGATACAATAAAACAAGATTACCGGAATGGTAACGTAACATGTGTTAAGTATGTTACAAACAGATTCCTCCTTCAAATAGGTATTTACATTATATTTTCATGTGTTTCATCTCAAAGAACACAAGTTTACTGATCACAGTTTAGTGCATCATGTTGTTCAGTTTTAGTTATATCTTGTTTTCAGAGATGTCTGTTTCAGCATAGATTGATTTAAGCAAATTTGCTAAAATACCTTAGGTAGAAAAATTGTTTACCTTCACAGTAATAAAATACTATTCTAGAAAACACTGAGAGACATTAAGACCAGATCAAAGCTGTCTGATCTATATTTTCTTAATAGTTGATGTAACAAAACAAGATTTTTGAAATGGTAACGTAGCATGTGTAAAGTAAGTTACATACTGATTCCTTCTCCAAAAAGATGTTCAAACTTCATTTTCAAACAATATAGCTCACATAATTGTTATTTTATTGATAAATTTTAATTATATCATTTTATTAAATTTTAGTAGTATCTTGTTTCCTGAGATGTTGGTTGTGGTTAGATGTGTGAAGTTGGCTAATCAAACGACATACGACATTCGAAAAATTTTAATGTCGTCCATTGCGCGACATACGACATACGACATTCGATCTTTGACAAAAAAAAATGAATGTCGTTCAGTCCGCGACATACGACATACGACATTCGAAAAAAGTTGAATGTTGCGCAAAAAACGACATTGGACATATGATATTCGAACTTTGACCAAAACAATAAATGTCGTTCAGTGTGCTACATACGACATTCGAAACAATTTGAATGTCGTGCAAAAGCACGACATTGGACAAACGACATTCGAACTTTGACAAAAAAATTGAATGTCGTTCAGTGTGCGACATACGACACTTGAAAATTTTGAATGCTTTTCACGATATTCAAAATTTTTGAATGTCGTATGTCGCGCACTGAAAGACATTCAATTTTTTTTGTCAAATTTCGAATGTCGTATGTCCAATGTCGTTTTTTGCACGAATTCAACTTTTTTCGAATGCTGTATGTCGTATGTTGTGCACAGAAAGATATTCAAACTTTTTGGTCAAAGTTCGAATGTCGTATGTCGCGCAATTGACGACATTCAAAATTTTCGAATGTCGTATGTCGCGCACTGAACGACATTAAATTTTTTTTGTCAAAGTTCGAATGTCGTATGTCCAATGTCGTATTTTGCACGACATTCAACTTTTCTCGAAAATCTTATGTCGTATGTCATGCACTGAACGACATTCATTTTTTTTGTCAAAGTTGTGGTTATGGTTAATATTATGCAAATTAGCTAAACATTCATGGGAACATTTTGTATTCCGAAAGGGTTGGTCCTGCCGAACAATTTGGTACATATGAAAAAAAACTCTATGGAGGGTGCATTGTAGACCCTATTGCCCTACCTATATATAATAACAAAAAATTATGAGCAACAAATTAAGCATACCTTTCACAAACCCGACTTTTCTTTCAATATAGTTCCAAAGTTTGTTAAAAAACAAATCATGTTAGACATTACTTCATAAATATATTAGGAGTTCGTCCAAAATAGTTGAGTACAGTCAGTAATTATTCGTATTAAAATGATTTAATTGAAAACTTCCTTATTCGCTTTGAACATTCAACAAAAGCAGTAATTAAAGTAACACAACTCGCGCAGTCTCATATTGTGCAGTCTCATAGCGCAGTCTCATTGATCGAGAGTTTATAAAACTTTTAATTGTATCCAGTCTGCAAGGTAAATTTAAGTCATACAGAATTCTTCATTAAAGTTAATAATTTTCAAAGTTTATTAATTTGTATTACAATGCATATCCCTACTCCTATCAAACATAGAAATGTATAAATTATATATGTTAAAATGTTATTGACACTGGTTATCTTCGGAGCATCACCTATCATTTTTGAACATTTTCTAAAGGTACATTTTAAGCCATTCAAGACAATTTAATTCTAATGTCCAGGCAGTAGCAAATGTAGCAGAATGAAATAGATCTAAGTGTGTCGTTAACAGATGTTGCGAGTAATATAATATTTACGATAACATTGTCAAAAAGACAAAACTGATGTGCATAGTCAAGTTTTCATTCTAGATAAAATCACACCTACCGCTCGTATATCACTAAAATGAATTTTCAAATCTTTCTGCCCAAAAGGCTTCGTTTTATTTTTCAACAATATATTAAATTATGTGTTATTACTCCAAAATTTTCATTTTTCTTTTATTAAAATATATTTTAGATTATCCCACCAGGTTAAAACATAAACAAGAAATTGAATTTTCACGATGAATAGAAAATCAAATTACAAGATATTAATTAAATGGATTCTTCATAACGTTAGAGCCATTATTAATTTTTAAATCTTGTAAAAGTACGAACTGTAAAATTGTTTTAAAGCCATTAATAATTCATGCGATTGTAACTGTAGAATTTACAGATAATACAACTGACAGCATTCAAAGTTTACCATCAGGTTTTTACACGTTTCGTGGTTGAAATTAAATAAACCTGATAAAACGGGACAGGCTTTACAGTCAAATGAAGTATGTGCCTTTCTCAAATTATTTTCCAAACTTTAAATGGTCAGAATGTTATCCAAAAAATAGTACGTAATTCATGCAGAGACTTCATTTACTGTGATAAAACTGAACACGTACACTGTATAACCAAATTTTCTGGAGTTCCATTAAGATTTAAAACTCTTAATCATTCCTTTCTCCTTTACCATTGAACGAGACCACTGCGTCGGAACATTCCCAACATATTGTAATGACTTTAGATCAGATCAGCTTTAATAGAGATGGTACCTGCCAAGGAAAATCTAAGGGGAGCAACTCTGAATTGACCAATGAACTGAAGCCAACATAAAACACTGGTCAAAAGTGAAAGAAAAATCAGTTATGTCCTTTTTCCAACAACTGATCAGGCAGACAAAATATGACCTACATTGGTTTAAATCCCTTTGTATTCAATATACAATATGCACACCTTTTTCATGGCTTACACTGACAGTTATTTTGTAAGTTGTAGTGAGGCCTTGATAGAAAATTTTGTAGTGCATGAAGAATATGTAAAATAATGCAAAAATTCTTTTAAAGAAAATTTACGACATTAAGAAACGTTATTAAGTTTTGGTCTTCAAGCCAAAGTTTTTTAGTGTTCTCAATTGTGATACATTGGTTTACACAAAATGTATATATCAAAATGTAAAATTTATATATCCAACAATGAGAATTAACAAAAAAGTTACATGTTAATTGGTACAACGTTTGTGTAACAAAGTAGCTAGATTGCGTATATCTATCACTTCAATGAATCATTTTGAAAGTGTTTTGTATGTTTTAGTCATTTTAAAGAATTTCTCTTACTGTTCAGGAGTACTTTGCTTTAAATATTGTAACACAAAAAGTCATTGTCATTAAATATAATTACAATGTTTTAAGGTAGTGGTTGTAATTACAACATTTTGAGGTAGCTGATAGGTGGTTACTCTATGGAACTATCACGAGCATTGCTTTCCTTAAAAAACGAATTAATGCTGAAAAAACATATGGAAATTACTTTATTTGATAAGTTTCGTTACAAGTCAACTACCTTAAAATGGTGTAGGGGTTTGTTTACAATATAAAATCTTTAATAACTACTTTCTGATACATTTTTGGTATGGTTTTGGCAAGCTTATGATAAAAAGCATGCCATTCTCTTTCACTCTGAATTTTTAGAGTGTTTTAGACTCCTGGCTAGTCTTGGAATTTGACTTTATCAAAATACAAAAGGACGTTCAGTATAGGCTCTTTCAAAGTTTTGAAAGTAGACTAAACTTACACTATACTCTATTGAATTTATTTAGCTGTGGAAACTTCTGATATAGACTATAATTGGGGAAATCCTGAAATCATTGAAAAACGATCGATACAAGAGTTTATTTCGCTTCAGATATTTTGAGAAAGCCATTTTTTTAATAGTCAAATATTTCTATTTTTACATGGAGAAACGGAAAACCATCAATATACATGTATTTAGTAAATTGGTGCACTTAGCTATTATTTCACTCTGAAAAAAGTCTGTTAAGATGAATATGAATTTTTTAGGTACCATCTCTAGATTTAATTTAGAGGGTTAACGGAACGTACCTATAAAATACCACCGTCTAAAGTTTATCTAAGGAACTCCTCTTTGTGACGATAGTGTGTCAGTTTTGCGATTGGTCCTGAGTAAAGATTTTCCTCTTTTTTGTAAAACATTAAAATGTAAAAGATTAAGTTTTCTAGTTAACACATTAATTCAAAGAACTTGAAGATATTGTTTTGCGTAATATCTTGCACCATGGAGGAACTTGTTAGATGAACAACCACTATGGTGGACATACAGTCGTTGACTGAGAAACATCCAACATGGCTGCTGTTAAATAACTTGTCCCTCTAGGTATCTCTAGGTATTGAGAGTGTTACAATACTTTTTGCTTTACATATATTACCTTTTGACAACTGTTTAGTTACGGGGGCCTCTATTACCTGATGACTGTATTATATACAGTTATACAGATCAATCAGGGTACAGGCGGATTCTTTTCTGCTAATCAGGGCACAGGCGGATTAATTTCTGCTAATCAGGGCTCAGGCGGATTCATTTCTGCTAATTAAGGCACAGGCATATTCATTCTGCTAATCAGGGCTCAAGCGGATTCATTTCTGCTAATCAGGGCTCAGGCGGATTCATTTCTGGTAATTAGGACAGAACAGAAGCGGATTCCTTTCTGCTACAAAGCTATAAAAGGAATTAATCATGGAAGATTAACATACAATATTCAATAGGAAAATGATATATTATGCAGGTAACAGGTACAACAAACCGATGATCTGCGTTGATAATCGTTGATCAGTCTGATATCAGTCAAGGAATTTACCTCGGTGTAACAGTTATCTCAGATTTATTATGGTTCAAAGCAGGTATGTGCTTTAGCTTTCTGGTGAAGTGGTTGAGATCTTAGGGCTTGCTGCGGGTTTAAGAAGCTGAATATTTCGAAATTGGCTTTCACTGTTGAATATCACGCTCGTTTTTTTTTTTTTGAAACTAAATATCCTCTCATTTAAGAATTCTGCCCAGGCAACAGTATACAACACCACCAATATTAGAGCAACCAGAAGGTAATGGACCAAATTATTGATGTATTCTATAAACATCTAATGAACTATCCACTTACGAAAACTATATAAAGACACATTCGTTTTGAAATAACTATTTGGCTTTCTATTATACAAAACGGAAAGGTTACAATATGGTTAATATATGGACATTAAAAATTCTTAATCTTTGAGGAAAATACCTTTTTTCTGGCTTACTTTTCTTAGATAAAATGTGACAGATGGTCTAACATGACATGTATGATATTTCAGTGAAGTAGCAATACATGTAGATACCGTTGTTTAAATGATTGGTAAAGGGTTGACAAAATGCTCATTATTTTACATAACACTCTCTCAGCTGTAAAACAAAAGAGAAAATGTTTTGGATATTTTTGTTATGTACGATTTATGACTCATTCGTTTTCATCATTTAAGGCAATCAATGACTTGTTCATTTTAAATGACAAGTATTCCTATATAAAACTACGTCTTCAGTAACTATATTTGCACGTACATTACAACCTCTCAGGAGCGGCCCTCTCTTAAGTAAAAACATTTCTATAACAACATCATCAAAGTTTCCCTAAGCTGAAATATACTATCAACTACCTCTCTAGAACAACAACGTCTACATAACAATCAATATTTGTATTTTCCAAAGGGCGTTTCTCCACAAAAGTTGCGCTTTGTCCATGCTATTGAAGCATAAATTGCATAACACCGATAAAACGCTAACCTAAACCCGCAAACTATGTCCAGTGTAAACAAAGATCATTAATGTAAATGGAAAAACAGTAAGCAAAACAAAAGTCTACTCGGTTTATCCGAGCTTTTTTCATTAGAAATATTGATATATGTAACATCCTTCATAGGCTTAAGTGTGAGATTCCTCTATGAAATATCTTTCAATGAACTTTAAACAAAACTGAGCCTAGGGTAATGTTTTAAGTATAAAACGATTTGACGTACCAACAAGAGATGTCTCCATAGGATGACACATGCCCCCGATGGCACTTTGAATGAATACTTATGGCTGATGTTAGAGTTTAGGACCTTTGACCTACGGACCTGGGTCTTGCGCGCGACACGTCGTCTTACTGTGGTACACATTCATGCCCAATAATTTTAAAATCCATGCATGAATGACAAAGATATGGACCGGACACGCCCATCAATGCACTATCATGAAATATGACCTTTAAAGTCTAAGTGTGACCTTGACCTTTGAGCTACTGACCTGGGTCTTGCGCGCGACACGTCGTCTTACTGTGGTACACAATCATGCCAAGTTATTTGAAAATCCATCCATGGATGACAAAGATATGGACCGGACACGAAAATTGCGGACAGACTGACAGACTGACAGACCGACAGACTGACAGACGGTTCAAAAACTATATGCCTCCCTTTGGGGGGCATAAACACGCAGCCTCCCCAAAACGAAACCCACAGCACGCAGACGTGTGCCCCACAAACACACACACACACACACACACACACACACACACACACACACACACACAAAAGTCACGTTCAAAAAAGGCAGCCTCCCAAAAGACACACACGAACAACTCTCGCACACCATACACAAAAATGAACACAAAAGGACGAAACAAACAAATGCAGGAACACAGTGGGGCACCGCCTTGGAACGGTCAGTGGCAAAACCACCACTGGGGAGTTTAAACCGGTTTATGGTGCGCACCCAACCTCACTCTTAACCCCACCATGTTCCAAAGACACGGGACAGTGTAAATAAAAGTAATCCCCTCCAGGTGAATCTCTTACACACGTAATGGAAACAAAAAGGCATGGCATGTAAAAACAAAAATGCTCGTGTATAACTCTATAAAAAACTAACCTTTAGAACCAAAAAGGTGTGTACTAAATGCCTTTTCAGAAGACAGAGCAACAAGTGAAACACCCTTAAGGGCCCGACGAAACAGGCCAGAAGATAGATATCAAAACAGTTCAGTCCTGGTAGGATTTAAAAACTGCTTATCATAGAGTCCTTCCCCTCTTCCGTCAGACACAATCAAAGAGGGAAGTGTAGTGTCCAACTGTAAACGGGTTGAACACTAAACATGCGGTATGTCTCAAAACAGTTGGGTCGTAACCTCTTTTAATAAAACGTTTTATAATTTTACCAAATACATTTGGAAAATCACCATGACCCAAGATCTTACAAAGTTTGTAAACCACATCCCCATAAAAAAACGGGTTTAGAAATACCTTCTCGAAAAAGTGTCTTTAAATTACTATTGAATTTTAAAACTAAATCAGAATTACGATAGTAAAATTTAGCAAAATATTTACGTAATTTGTAATAACGGTAGCCCTTCTGAAGAAGTTTACTTGTAATATATTGATTACGTTCATTGAAATGCTTGACATGACTACACGCTCTGGCAAACTGAATTAATCGAGAAATATATACCCCATAAGATGTAGCCTGAGGTACATCCCCATCCAAATGGGGTCTTTTTACTGTTAAATAATTGACAGATATTTATAGTTTTAGCATTGGCACATGCTGAAGTTTCATTTTCTATAAAAGCCGTGGACAAAACGTAAAAAATATTTTCTTTCATTAACTCATTCTGCCCGCGCGACTCATTAATGCGTCGGCCGATTATCTGTATGCCGCGTGCCGCTTCTAGGCGAGGCGGTGTTGTTGTAGACCTACATCTGAAAACCGCACGCCGCATAAATGCGTCTTTACAGTAAGAGCTCTGAATTCCGCGTGACGCTTTTAGTCATCACATTTCATTGGTCTTATTTAAAATCTTTTAGTTCTTTCTAACAAATTGGACCAATCAATTTTTTTGTTGCGTAACATTTTAAAGCATGTATTAAACCGGATGTTGTGGAAAAATGAATGCTTTCACTGAAGAAAGCTGTAAAAGCGAACGTCGTTCCGGATATTATTTGTGATTTCTCGAACCCTGAAAATTACTGATGATTCTTCATATGATCGAAACATAAAAAAATAAGTAAAAAGATGAATAAATAAATAAATAGATACCAACGAAGATTCACTGAGCAATGGCAATTTAAAAAACGCAACCAAAAAATATAAACTTTTTCGCTCGTCGCTACATGTATGCGGCAAATAATGCTATATGCGGGATCAAACAATTTTACGGCTAAATGAGATACTTCTGATTATTACGTTTTATTACAATAAAATAATCATTAAACATTGTGCCAGAATGTCATTCAAATAAGTCAAAATTTAGCAGAGATGAAAATAAAAACCCAGCTATGGTGCTAGAAAAAGCGTTGAGCATATTCTTTGTTAGTGCGAATCTAAGCATTTAAGTGCGGAAAAAAATGAATTGTAAATAATTGAGTATTGTTATAAAAGTACACTTCAATAAAGACAGACTCACATAATTACCGTACAAAAATAACGTGTACGCATCTTACCGAAATGAAAAACAAATCTCATAAAATTATTTTACATGTTCATACCACTTGAACATTGTCACATATTTACATCGTAACGATGCACACAACACTTCCTGGACAAAACTGGTAGAAATGTGGATTATATCATTGAAAAAAAAAAAGAACTAAAATATTTTCTTTTACATGTAGGATTAAAATATTTTCCACTCATGCACACCAGACCTTTCATTTTTACCTATGCGATATGACAATGCTCATGTGTGTATGAAAAAGTTAATTATCTTCGTGGGTATCTATTTATTTATTTATTTATTTATTTGTTGTTAAACTTCAAAACTGTCTCTTGATTTATAGAATGAACTGTTAATAATAACTCAATCATTTTGACACATTAGAAAATCTACAAAATTGTTTCAAAATTCAAATGTTTATAAAGTACATGTTTTCTGAAAATTATTCCAAAATAATCTCATTTTCAGGCTAATAGTTTCTGTCTAAAATAGTTAAAATATTCACTTATTTTCATTTTATCACATCTTCATATTAAATGCATACACATTTTTATGAGAAATAACTTTATTAAGTTGCGGTTTGATTGCCTGGATGCATATAACTGAGTAAAATCGGTGTTAGAAAATGACAATAATATTTAAAATTATCTTAAGAACTGTTCTTATTTGTTGTTTAAATCTGTGCATGATAACATATAGCATTTTATAAATGTTGTTTAGCCAAAACAAAATCTGATGAGAGATTATGGTCATTTATTTTGTGTCTTCAATTCAACAGTCTGTTCAAAATGACTGTACTACACAGCTGTATGAAATTAGCTTTGTCGTGTAGCTACATCAATTTACTTACAAAGAGTGCAAATTCCATACCTATTAACACATATTTGACGTCATATTTCACTAATCAATAACAATATCCCAAGCTAAAATCTACAAAATCAAGGCTATCTCTCAAAACATCTCTATAGGTATTCATGGGTAGATTGGCTTATCAACCTCCTAGGTGGCTGAAAGATAAATATCAGCAGAGTGGAAGTAGAGATAACGCTTTAGGGTAGAATGAGTTAATCGATTGTTGCACATTTAGTTTTACCTTATCTAAATCGATCTGTGAATTGCTTTATTTACCTAATGGATGAAATGTAAACACTAAATTGATGAAATACAAACACTAATCCTCCAACTAACAAAAATCAATGATTGCAACAAAGTCGTTGAAATAGAATCATTAATACGCAGAAGAGATAATATGTTACTTCAACCACTACCACAATCTGTTTCCTCTATAACGGTTAGGTTTGCCGATATCATGGCACATGCAACGTTGTATTAAATTTCCAATAATCGATAGAGAACTCTAAGGGAACATTCACCAAAGTTAATTATCGCCATCTTCACTGAATCTTTTCTTGATCTCAATGCAAATCTATCAACGAACTAGGCTGAAACCTTGATTAATAGTATGAAACATAAGCAGATTGGAAAATCTATATAGAAGACACACCGAAGCAAGTTTACAATTGCTAACCTTTTCAAAACATTTGCAATGTACATTCGTAAAAATGAAAATGCATCAATTTGTAGCGAAAAGGGCTATAGATC
>NW_026460138.1:0-69648 GCF_021730395.1 Mercenaria mercenaria | reverse complement strand
TTGTTTGTGCTTTTGTTTTGTTTAAGGGAAAAGAACAAGCGGGGTTTAAGACAAGAAAAAAATCCAAAATATTTCAGTGGATAAAGGGGTGCCATCAAAGGGAAAGGTAGTTTTTTCCCGAAGATATTTTTGTTGTCTTTTATAATCTGAATGACAAGCATGTATGAAAGCCCGCCATTAGATCTAAAGGTCACTGTTTTGTTTATGATTTTTATATCGCAAAATTTGAATATATTTTGGGACAACTTAGAAATTGGCTGTTAGGAGTGTTGTCCTAACATACATGTTGAGTTTTTAGAAAACGTCTAGGTATAGAATGAGTTATAGAATGGATTTTACCTCATACTCGTTAAACAGTCGGGTGTTGAGGTTTTAGTATATGGTCAAATATTTTATCTACAAGGGATGATCAAAAATTTATTTTGACTTTTTTTGGGGGCTACGATGTTTCCCGAATCCCAACAGTTATAATTAATTGGGATTACAATTATTAGTGTTACAGCTCCATGTATAATTCAGTCTGCAAACAAAGCTAGCCGAAACTTCTCACAAAATAACTTCTTATTTTCAATGCAGAATCACCTCACAGAATGTAAAAGGGGTCTGATCCCCCTGTATCCGTCTTTGGAATTTATATAACTTACATTTATCATTTTTAGATAATGTTATTCCTAGAGATTCCACGTTAATTACGTCCCAGGAAAATGAAATCCAATAACTCTTTCGTTTATAATGACGTTACTGGCTAGCCGGGGAATTTGTCTTGCCATTTCTTTCCTCTTTTTCAACGTGTTGTACCGCAACCCATAGGTATTCATTTATGTTCATATATTTTTATGTGTTATTGAAAGAATAATATTCTGACTGTTGAATTAACGAATGCCCTCTCTTTTAAACTTTAAGTGACCCCTTTTACATTTAAGTTATGTAAGCTCCCTTTATTTGATAAAATACGTCTTCTCTTGAAAACGTTGAAAATCAATGAAATATGGCCTTTCTTTTACATTATAGTTGTGACGGGCAGTTCTTCACTTTACATATGAATAAACCCTTTCTTGCCTTTGCCCTTAAAACTGGATTTTTTTAAAATTAACCGGTCTTTCTAACGTTATAACATCAAAGTTTTCTTACCTCATTTTACTTTTTAGATATGTGAAGCTGTCCTCTTTCGAATATTAACAACGTGTGTTAGTAGGGTGTGTCTTTGTTACAGCACAGTATTCTTAAAAACATGTGCGAAAGCGAAGGGCCATTGTAAAGTAAAGTTTACTTAGATCCTTGCTTTTTTGCAATACCAAAAAAATTTTTTTTCAACGAAAGTAAACAAATATTATAATTTCAGACTTAAGGCAAAAGTAGCGCAACATTAAGATATATGTACAAAGCGTTAAAAAAGAAATGAGATTAACAAATAACTGGTTTTTATATGCTAAAATTTACGAATAAAATGTCAAGTAAAAAAAATTTCTGCATGATGCTTTAAAATTTTCGAAATTACTTTTTTTTGCATTGTCGAATATTTTGAAAAAAAATGTATTTTTTTTTTTTTTTTTTTTTTTTCAGATGAGTTTAATGTGTTTTAGCCTTGGATTTACTGTGACATATGGATCGTTGTTTTTAAAACATGGAGAGTATACCGGATATTCAAGAACAAGCAACTTATGAAACGTGTATGCTTATGTTTTATGTGAAAACGGGGTTCCCACAATATATGTTACATTTATATATTATAATTTACCTTTATTATACACTATTTAAGAATTGAAATATCCAAACGTAGTCTTTAACTGTTTTTTAAGCAAGTTGTTTAAACTTTTCTGAAACTTCTTATTTAATTTTCATGTAGTCCTTCATTCCTACTTATAAGTCATTGATGGGTATCAATCCACAATTAGCATTGTTATTACGGGAAGAACTTATTTGACTGCGAGAAAGTAATACATACATGCATATTTTGAGGATACCAGAAAACGTTTTAAGTCTAAAAAAAAAAATTAGATCTACTGTTTAAGCTTTAAAATTTTTGTATGATGATATTTGTACCCAATCTACATCATACATAAAATACTAGAAAAAATTCAACATTTACTTTGAAAATTCACAATTAAATGAAATGACCCCTAAAATTTTATAGCCAAACAGTTTTTATCTGGCATCATACAGGTACATAAGAAATGTCTGGTAGGATTATTAGTGTGCTATTTATTGATCACTAACGCTATATCTTTTATTTTATAATATGATTCCCAAAGCGTTTTGATTTAATGCCAAGTCATGTAAGTGTAACGGATGAAAGTTTTTTGATCATTATAAGACCTATCAAAAATTTCGTAAATGGATAAGCTTTGGAAGTATTAAAAAAGCACAGGTAAATCCCTTTATAGACATGAACATTTAGATTATCAAAGATATCAGCTTCTGGCGATATTGGAATTTTCGTGGGAGTTGTTTTGTGGTTTTGATTGTGTGGAATCGGTCGGACCTCACAAAATAGTAACTAAATATTTGCAAAAGGAGGTTAGTCAAACCATTATTTTGCGTTTGATATTATGAACATGCATCACCTTTTCCACAAAGTACATCATTCTAACCATGATTTATTCATATAGATGACTTTGTTTTATTTCTTCGTGTGAAATGGATTTACAGATAAAATGTCAGAATGTTTTAAAACTACTTTTGATTTTAAAAGAAGACATATATGCTATGTCTAATTAATAAACTCATCTGGAACGAATGAATATTTTATTTTATTAGCCAACTCAATAGAGCGACTTCATATCTATACATGTATGCGTACGTTTGTTAATCCAAATACATAACAATAAGTATCTGTTACAACTGTCTGATAAGCTGAATCGAATCGATTAAAGCAGGTTAATCTTCAAATTAAAACCTGTAAGTTGTTTTTACAGGTAGAACGAGTAAGGATATAAAAACATGATTCTGTTTCGAAGAAAATAATAATATCATCTACATAAAATAACATGAACTGTTTGAACTTACCTACATCTGTACCACCTAACCTGTTCAAAATAAATATGAAAATAGAGAAAAGTGGAAGACACAGTAAAAACAAAAAGGGAGATAAACATAAATTATACCCTTTTTGCAACCCCTATTACACATATACATTCTTCGCTAAACAAATATAACATATTATGTGCATGACTTTAGATATAAAGATTTGATAATACCTAGTATTTTACCTCTAATTCCTAATTTCAACAATTTTCCCATATAAAATCACGTGCTACATTGTCAAATGCCTTAATAAAGTCAATAAAAGCAACAAATATTTTATATTTTTATTCAACAAGCGATTGGTTAAATCGTGGAGATTGAAAATATAGTCAACAGTACTCAGTATATACATGCACACTGTGTTTCGCAGCCCAGAAATATGAATTATTGCTTTGTAAATAATTTTGCAAACGTACTCAATACAGTAATTTCTTTGTAATTTACAGACTCATTTACATCACCTTTTCTATGAATTATAACTATTATTTAACAGATTTAAATTGTACAACTTACCTTTAAGAAATGGACAAATCACCCTATAAACCTTTCTGTATTATATATATACGCAATGGGCACTGAATCTGCTCGCAATCCTCAATTTATGTTTCCGCAAAATTTTCACTACTTATAATAATATCTTTAGAGTATCAAATAATAAGAAAAGATCCTTTTGAAGCATAGAACGCAACGAAGATACATAATTGCAGACTCGGTTTGATTTTTTTTTCTGTTTATGAGAGGTAAAGGAATATGCAACACCTCTAACGCCCCCTAGCCCCGGCTTAAGCGTAATTCTACAGTAAATATGAATGTTTTTCATGATCCCAAAGGACCAAGATGACGACACTGAGTCCAGATACAGGGAGACTTTACAGCCTCTATACGTCACTTTAAGACCGCTGTAATAGTTGATAAAATATGTGAAAAGATCCTTATGAATCATAGAACGCATAAATCAATTCACATAGATCTGGGTAGTACCTCTTAAAACAGTTTACATGATGATTTAGGCAATTACTGTGGTTTCTTTGAGGATTTAACATTAAAACTTATTCATTTCATACGTTTGTGAACATGTAGGCTCATAAGTTTTATTTATTTGAGACAGATGATAAAACGTAGCGATATTATTTCCAGGTATACATGATTGGAGATGATACCGAAGTGAGGCCATTTGTACGTGTTTGTCAGTCGGAATTTTCGAAGTATTTTGAATGGCCATTATATGTTGTAGAGGGTGGCCTCCTTATTTTTGGAGCGTTCCTTGCTTGGGAAACGAAAAATGTCAGTATACAATATAGAGATTTATTCTTGTTTTAACAGGTTTTCAGAAAATATTATTCGCTTTTATTTGAAACATTCCTTGCTTCAAGAATTAGAAAGGATGGTGTTCAAAAATAATATCCCTATTATTTCAAAAGGTAGACCGATATGTGTTGTCAAGATTAAAGAATTTATATAGTATATATTTCTCGTTAAGGACTTAATCGCATAAGTGTAAAATATTTGTCATGAAGCCGGTTAGCTCAGTCGGTAGAGCACTCGCCCTGTAAGCGAGGTGTCTCGAGTTCGAGCTCCTGACTAAATGTACATTTATCTCACACTTTGACAATTTGTGTCTAATGTCATATATTACTGTTAATTTTCATGTCTAGTGTATACCGTATTTTGATAGAAAATGAGATAAAAAGGTAAGATGTATAACCTTCTGATGGATATACATTTGAACGTTTGTAATTTATATCATTTACCCTTTTATACACACCAGGTCAAAATAAAAGCGCTTAATGATTCACGCGAGATTGGATTCTGCATATACAATGTGGTCATTCTGAGCGCAGTTGGTTTGACATTGTCGCTGCTTTTGAAGGACAAGGAGATCCTCATGTATGGAATAACATCGGGATTTCTTGTAATTGGAACTTTGGTGACACAAGCTGTCATATTTGTTCCAAAGGTTTGTATGGAATAACATCGGTCTTTCTTGTAACCTTGGGATTAGTCATTTTGTGAGGTTGTAAGCATTTCATTTACCCTAAACTTCGTTTACATAGGAGGACATGTCTTGCTCACATACGTAGTAATATTTGTTCAAACATTTTGACGGCTGTTCTCTTTGAGTTTTTTAATGTTCATGCGAGAGGCGCTGATATGAAATGTTGTAGTGCCTCAAATCTTTGGAAGGACTGGCCGCAATGTTTACATTTTGCTAGTTCTGGTCAGAAACTCGGACAAGTGTCATTGGTGAGAACGATCTTCCTCCACAATCAATTGTATTTAACTAACAATTTGTCTTTACGTCTCGCGTATGTTTATCTAACAGATACTTGCAGTAAAGAGAAAGGCCACCGGGAAGAAGTCCACAGGAGTAACAACAATTAGTACGGACCATACCAGTACTTCTGTTCAAAGTACAAAGATATAGTGATCAACTACGTTTACGAATCATAAATAACTGTAATTGTTAATGCACATTAATTAGCTTATTAAACATTCGATTAAATTAGACAGTTATACAAACATTAAAAAAACATATATAACATAAGAGGTAAAGGGTGAAACCACTGATTATGTTTGAGGCAAATGCGTAATGCTGTTAGAGCAGGTACATCTTACCTTACCACAAAAAGAGCGTTCACACGTGATCGTTAAAGCCAAAGATTTTACAAATAAGTCCGGATTTAGCCACCAAGAGATATAGTTGTCAAATTCATGCCATAACTTTTTTGCCAAAGAATTAATTTTATTTGCGTCGATCTACTTTCAAGGCAAGCAATTATGCACGAATACTGCACAAGAAAGCATGAATACTTGGTGTTCTAATCCTTTGACTTAAAATACTTTTGAAAATTAAAAGAAAAAGAAACTTGTTGCAGTGTCATCTGACTGGAATGTCTTCGTGAAAGACAACATGTGAAAAATAGAGCAACTGAAAAGATGAACCCAGTTGAATCACGATGCACCCACTCTAACAGCCACTCGATCCAATCATGCGGAATAGTGTATAAATCTATACAATCTATCTTTTCTGTATATATTTAACAAATTTATTATAAGGATATTATTAGTAATTTACATTGCAATGTTATTGAATCTCTAATACATCGGCTATCTTATCGTAGTTATCGTATGAAACGTTTTAAAGGGACTGGCCTCCAGATCGTTCGACAAAAACTAATATATATGGAAATAAATGCTATATTTTTATGAAGGCTTTAACACTTTAATACTGACAAACTATGTTACGGAAACATATATGAATTTGCTGTTTTTACTACTTTTTACAGTGAAAATTGTTTGTAACGCTTACTCCAGGTAAAATTTCTCGATTATAAATACTTATATTTTGAAGTCATAATTCACTACTTCCACTATTGTAACCTCGGTTACGACGACGGCAAAATGTCTATTATAGCCGCAGCGGTACGGGGTTCGATTACCGACGCGGTCATCCTTTTTTCTTGATTTGGAATATTTAAAATATGTTAGAAGAAAAAACTCATATGCTAATGTTCATAAGTGACCAAACTTCGACTTGAAAGGAAGATCTTTTAGCCAGATCTGGAGGTCAGTGCCTTTAAAGGTGTAAATTTCTCGCACTTTAGGTTTTTTAAAATTGTACTCTGTTGTAATTTGCATTTATTCATCCATTACTGTAAGTTTAGTTCTTGACCCATGTGTTTATTTTGTTAAGTTTTATAATTTATTTGAATATATTTACCTACTGTTCAAAAGTTATGTACAATTCGATTACTAGGTCATACGTGTGTACACGTTTTCAACCCAAAATTTCTCTACTTACAAAATGACCTTTTTAATATTTGATTATGTTCTGTTTTAGCTTGAGCTCACGTTTTTCTTATACTAGAAACATTAAAATATGGAAGCCGGAGTTAAGGTTACAAAACGCAATCTTTAATGTTTACAAACATGATGTCTACACAAACGAACTGTAATTTTGCCAGTGTTTTTAAATTCTTTTATCATATCGTAATAAAATAGATATGTTCATACCATCTTGCTTTGCTCTATGCTCTATTACCCTGACTTTTTAACGATATTAGTACTAGTGTCAAGTGGCATTATAATGTTAAGTCTCGGGTTTTACATGTAAAGATCTTCCTTTTAGTTGATTACCTTTCCTACATTTTATGCCATATGTGTATAGCAAGGTCACAAAGAGTTCACGTGTAATACCCAACAGACAACATTGAAGCAGACACTGTGATTGTTTCTTGTTTGATCAATTTTGACATCTATTTTTGATGTAAGAATGTGATTTTAGTTACTAACAACACCGCTATATACTAAATCCAAACCGTAAATAGTCCTTTGATTAGCTGTATCCATACCGTTATGGCCGACGTCTGATTGTTCTTAAAAATACTAACCTTTCCTGTGGAAAACATATTGAAAATGTTTTTTCTTTCGAAATTTAGATTACATCGTTAAAAATGTTTCTTTTTGCGTCTTGATTTCGAAAATCAGAACGCATTAATCATTTAAAAATTTAAGTTAGAATGATATGGTATCTTCATATCAATTAGTTTGGACCTTAGAATGACAAAGAGCTACGTTTTGTTCAATACACAATACATAAAAACATGCCCCCGTGTGTATTACCAAAACAGTGTTATTAGAGGTTTTCTATTTAAAGGTGAAAATCATACAATGGTCAACTTAGGTTTTTTTCACCCATATTCCATTGCAAAAGTTTGAGACAACATTTTTAGCCAAAGGCTCAAGGTGAGCTTTTGTGACCGCTCGACGTCCGTCGTCCGTTGTCTGTCGTGCATCATGCGTCGTGTGTCAACAATTTGTAAAAAAAAAACTTCTTTTTCTTCAAAACCAGTGGTCAGATTTACACCAAACTTCACAGGAATGATCCTTGGGTTGCCCCCTTTCAAAATTGCCCAAAGAATTTAATACCATTACAAAACTACAGTTGCAATGCCAACTGAAAGGAAAAACTTTAAAAATCTTCTAGATCCTTGATATTTGGCATGTGACATCATCTTATAGTCATCTATGAAAATTGTTTAAATTATGCCCCTGGGTGAAAAGAGGCCCCGCCTTGGGGATCCCAAGTTCTGTATAGACTTATATAGGAAACACTTTAAACATCTTCTTGTCTAAAACCTCAAGACCTAGGCCTTTTATATTTTATATGTAGCATTGTCTTGTGTTCCCCTACCAGAATTATTCAAATTATTACCCTCGCGTGAAAAAAGGCCCTGCCCCGGCGGGTCTCTAATTTTACATAGACTTATATAGGATTTTTTGAAAAAATCTTTTTGTCTGAAACTGCAAGGCCTAGGATTTTGATAATTAATATGTTGAATAACCTTGTGGTCCTCTATCAAAATTATTCAAATTATTATCCTTGGGTGAAAAATCTTCTTGCTTGAAACTGCAAGGCATAGGTTTTGATATTTGGTATATTGCCTTACCTAGTGTTCTTCTACCAAAATTGTTCAAATTATGTTTAACATAGATTTATATAGGAAAAATATAAAGATTGTTCTTAAGTTCAAGGCCTAGGCATTTGATATTTGGTGTGAAGCTTTGCCTAGTGGATTTGTTACAAGATTGTTCAAATTATACCAATGAGGTAAAAGGAGGCCCCGCCCTGGGGGTCACTTGTTATATAAGTTATATAGGGAAAGGTACCTAAAAATTATTTGATATTACTTCCTAGACTGTTTAATTATAATAACCTGATGACCCCAAATGAAAAGTGTGAGCTTGACCTACTGACCTTCCTCCTTGTTTTTAAGATACAGCCTTGAAATTATAATGGCATGTACAGTTTAGCACACAGATCTTAAAACTGACTTTCAATGACCATGAATGTGATCTACTGATCTACCTCCTAAATATTTTAGCATCGGTTTGCCATTTGAAACATGTGGTTCATATTACTCAGGTAAGCGTTCCAGGGTCATCATCATCATGACCCTTTTATTGTAACCCATATGGTATGGAAGACAGTAACAATACTTAAGTAATCTAAAATAAACTGTTATAAGTACTGTGACATAGTAAAAGCGTTGGTGTGAATATTCAACATTAACAAAAGAAGTTTCAAATGAATCCATAAGTTCTGTAACTATTAGATTTTATTTGGCTCTTGCAAAATTACAAAAACTTACTAATTAATCTAGTAAACTAGTAAGTCTGGAAGCGTGCGCTATATTTCAAGAAATTCCAAACAATTTCTTTAGTCTTCGATAGTCAAATCTCGATCAAAAGTACAATGTATATTATTTTGCGAACTAGCAGCGAAAGCTTTAAATACTGATCTGGTTTTATATGCTTTTAGGAGCATTTAAGCCTTTTTCTCAACAATACTGACAAACTAATTTGGAGGTGTTTGCTTAACATGAATAGATCTAAACAAATGAAGACAAAAATTGATTTACATCGGGATTCAGTTTACTCTACTGTGTTCTTTTCCACCAGACATCGGGATAAGCTGTTATCTAGTGTGGTCCATTTCTTCCTTTCCTACCTCACCATCCTGAACTAAAATCAAACCGGAATTTCGTACTTAGCAGTTTGTTAATCTTTATATTCACACATCGTAACGGATGTGTTATGTTGCACACAAACTTCTGCAGTTTAAATGTTGGATATAGCAAAAGCAAAATATATAGATAGTGAGCATTGATCAGGTATGTATGCTGCTTTAATTTCTGTTTAAATTGTTTTGTTATGTATCCGTATAGTTAGTTTAGAACGACATTTAAGTGTTCAATACTATAATAGGACATGCTAACAGTATAGAAGTTGCTAATAACTGAGCCTAACATTTAACAGTGTGCGTAGTATTTATACATAGTCTAGTAGAAATGGCGGGGAACCATATTAAGATTAAAGTAGGCGGGTGTGGACAATAATGTAACATCTCCCTCATTTAGTTAAAATCTAATGGATCTTAATATAGAATGTTTTCTTTTTTCTTCAAAATCAAAACTTAAACCGAGCAAATTTCTTTATGGAAGATTATTTATGCAAAAATTCTATTATTGTATTTGATCAAACGCTTTATGATTAATGACAACTATTATTGCATTTGGTAAAGTGCTTTATTGTTGATGACAAACATTATTGCATTTGGTCAAATGCTTTATGATTCATGACAAACATTCAATTGCATTTTGTCAAATGCTTTATGATTGTAGACAAATGTATGTTATGTAACGCAATTTTGATGAATATAAACACTATATGCTTGGTGTTTGATAACATACTTCCTGCATAGCTCTATATCAAATGTTCGCATGCATATACTTCTATTAGTCTGATGCACAGAATAAATCAACTGTTTGCATGTATGACCATACTTTGATTTTGTAAAGTAGCTCTTCCATAATGCGTTTGCATTAATTACAGTTTTAAATAGGAAAAAAAGAAATTTCGACACTTGGCACAGCGACAATGCACTATCCACCATACACTAAGTTCCTTGACTTCAACGAAGCCGGGAACCGGCAAATTTTGATAAATTTTAACGCTAGGGGCGCCACATGTCCTAAAATTATAAGGACTGATCCCAGGCTTGTTCAATTGCTATAAAGGAACAACAACGAACAAGTTCTTTTAAATTGCCAGTATGTTTTAAAAATAAAAATTGTTTCTTCACTAACTTGCTTACAATCTATCCAAACAACATATAGAGTACCTTCCATGTGGAAAAAAAAACTTACAGAAAATGTCATAATCGTAAAGGAAAAAAATGTGAAAATGAAAGTAAGATAGATCTCCGGTTCTAAATTTAGCGCGTTCAAACGTGGTTATTAATAAAACCCGGCCCGGCCCAAACCACGGAAATAGCCGATTCTGATTGTACGGAAACCACCGGAAACTTATGGACGGAAGGCTAATATAATTACGAATGATATCGTGTCGATATCAACTTACATATTTAGAATTTAGTAAAAAAAAAAAAACACTGAACTTTATGTTGCCCGCGAGGAACTTCTTTGATGAATGGGTTAAAACTGCGTGTTCTTTCTGGTTGCAAAAACGTCTTAATATAATTTGTAAACTTGTACACAGGAAATCGTTATACATAGCGTTGTTTTGACGAGCCTTCTAATTAGTTCCCGATATTTTGTATCGTTATCATTATATACTATCTTATAATCACGTTTTGTCCAAAAAGTTGTTATATTTCGAAGAAAGGAATTCCTCTCGGGCCTCAAAGAGTTTTTGTTTCACCTGTGCATTCCCAAAGCCTAAATAATTCTTTGTGTCCGGTAACTTGCCTAAAAAAATAGGTAGTAAAAAGGCAGGATTTTTTATACTTTTTGTTCAATGAGACTTTACGGAAATTATTTTTATGTCAAAAAAAAAGATGAATACGAATAATTTCTAATATCACTGACAATTTTTAGAGAATAGAATGAGCAGTTTTTTTTAAAACTTTTTATTAAAAAGTTTTTAAAAAATCTCAAAGACCATAAAACAAATATATAGAAACAAATAGTGAGATAGGTTTGTTCACGCAGGATTCTGAGTATCTCTTGAACTTAGTCGACTGAATTGACGTACGATGAAAGTCACAAATTGAATATATTGTGGTACACTGCAGTTTGTGGCATAATCGATTTCATATTCGGCAGGTTCCTATAATGTTTTAATATATATATATATATTTTTTTTTTTTTTTTTTTTTTTTTTTTATGTTTGCAAGTGATCTCTGAATAAACTGACTTACTTAAGTTATATTCAAATTAGTTCAAAACTATATAGAGTAGAATCGAGATACAAATTTTACCTTTTTTCATTTTTGTACAGATGTCTCGTAAACCGGAGGTCGCGGGGTCGAATCCTGTCAGCGGATTTTGACCGTGACTCCAACAGTCCCTTCTTTCGGTGCGAGTACTGGTTACTTTCCAGGAAGCAGTCATCGGGTGTATTTCATATTAGTTGGTGAACCAAAACTCGACGCGAAAAAGAAATCTTTTAAATGGGAACAAAATTACCATTTAACTGCACTCAATATACAGAACGATTCACACTGTTTCGTGAAAAAAGACCAAGTAAACTTGAACTTGTTAAGGTTCGTTTGGATATTTACCAATGCTCTACACTTTCAGATTATGAATTTAGATACTTCAAAATTAAACTTCAATGGTTAGACATATCTTGCAAAACTTTGCAATTTATTTAGGTTGATTTGATATATTATTGTATACAGAATGCCTTTTCAGTCAGTTTGCTAGTGCTCGGCATTTTTGATACATAACAACTGAAGGTTTGAGCCCGCTAATCATAATTTACAAAAAAGTCTCGAAAAAGCAAAATAAAACTTTGAACGGATGTTGTTTCTTCAAATCTCACAAATTTCTTCATTAAGATTTTTTTTTGTAAATTTATCAATATCACAATGTACTGCAGACGATTTACTCTAACACTGCTTACTTTACTATGGTTACGTGACCACACCGGAAGTGAACTGTACTTGGATCTATATTGAGCAGCTTTAATGCTGTCGCATTCTGAGACCTTACGTTTTGTGAGTTTTTCATTGGTAGAACCAAACCTTTGTAATTATGCAAATAAAACTGTTGCTCTTCTTTTGTATATACCGAGTAATTGTACGATAGTTTGCAGTTTTTTACGAAAGATCTGAGTGTAATTTTTCAGCTATAATTGGTTTGTTAAACTGCCCATGTGTGGCCAAATCCATAAAGCATCTCAGAAAAGTTTTAACCTTACAATTTTTTTTTCAACTTTACGGTAAAGAAAGTGTAATGAGCGGGATTTTCCAGAAACAAGTTGCATCCTTCATAACTTGTTTAAATAATAGTAAAAGTTGATCTTCACCCGATATTGCATTGTATTGAAACTCCTTACGCAAATCGCGTCGAGAAATCACATTTTAGCTCAACCCTAAATATATATAGTTGTGACGTTTCTGTTTTACGGAGATTAATTTATTTTTTGGGTTTCCATTATATCCAAAAAGTAATTATGTTTCATTTGGTATAGCAGGCCCATTAAAACCTATATGTTTTCAAATGGAATGACTAAGTAGTGTGTTCTTTTTTCACAAAAAATAGGCCGGGTTCACACATGTATGAACACAAGATAAAGTAATTTAATCCTATGTATAAATAAGCGCATCGTCTTTTAATCAGTACGAAAGTATCGATCTCTCATAGGGAGACACGAAAATGTAATATCACATGCGCAGAAAAACAAAATAGCGTTGTTGCGCATGTGATATGGAATTATTGTTTTATCATTAAATCTATATTTATAGTCCTTTCCATTGTTCTAGATGTAGTCACATGTTCAACGATAAAAAATCGTATTTTCTCGAAGGCGGAGCCAAACACACATATTGACCTCCAGCTGTGACGTCCACACGTTATTACGTTAAAACAATGCGACGTCGTATACAATTAACCGCGAAAGATGACCTAAGGCTGCAGACATTTGTATCTAATGTTTATACTTATGAGTAGGCTGGATTTGATAATAAAACAATTGTCGTTTTTATGTGTGGTCGATATGTGGATTTATCGACCTGTTAAAGCGATATCAAGTCGATAAATTCGCTCGAGGTTGATATTGCTTTTATCAGGCCGATAAATCCACATATGAGCCAAGCCATGAGAAAACCAACATTGTCTATTGCGATTAGTTTTTAGTTTATACAAATTTGTTTTACCTCGATTGTGATGAAAGCTTCAAGCTTATTGTAACCACTCTCGAGTCCGCTTCCTGGAAAAACCAGTACTGGTGTCATATGAGAAGTCATGGTCGTGACCCCAGTGGGGCTCGAACCCACGACCTCTGGATTGAGCGGCCAACACCTTATCCACTAGACCACCGCTCCCTATTGCGATTAGAGAAACCGTTAGCAAACAGCATGGATCCTGACCAGACTGGGCGGATGTTGGTTTTCTCATGGCGCGGCTCATATCGACCTCACCAAAAGGCAATTATTGTATAATATCACATGCGCAGAAATTGAAAATAACGATTTGCGCACGAGATATAAAAACGCTTATGATATATTATTCAAGTTAAACTAATGGGAAAAGTGCATTGGACATTGTGTGGGTATAATAATTTAACATCTGAATTGCACACATTTGTAATCCATGCTTTAAAATGTTCATTTTAAAAACAAAAAGTTAACATTGTGTGAATAGTTGTATAAGCATATAGCAAAAGCATAGTTCGTAGTCCGACGGACCTTTTTTTTTTAATTCTGTGTTAAAAAGATATGCTAGTATTATTTCAAATATAAAAGAAAGAGAAATCAAAAATTAAATAATCTAAAAACAAAAATAACGTTAGCAGTAAATTGTTTAAAACATGAAAGTTCATTGCTATCACTACCCTCCCATTTATCCGTATTAGATATTTACCGTTTTTTATTGTTTTGTTTTAAACAGACTGAGCGGACATGTTTCGGGGTGTGTGTGTGGGTGGGTGGGGGGGGGGGGGGGGGGTCCGGGTTCGAAACTTTGCGACCGATCTTTCATATTTTATACTCTAGTTCATTCATTTCTACAACTTACTGTAATTCCGGGTATCATCTCCATACAAAATCACCCGGTTTTGTTTAAAGCTAAATCATATGATTTATCATTTGAGCAACATTTTGTGATATTTTGTTTTCAGTTTTCTTGTATTTCAGGAACAAAGACCTATTACATAGAGTTATACCTCTTCTGGAAATGTTTACTTTGATATTTTTTATGAAATTTTGTAATTGCCTCCCTTTAATATGAAAAAAAAATGTAAAATGTGGACTATGTTTTTAGATTTTGATATAATTTATTAGTTTATTTAGTTTTATATTCAAATTTGAATACTTCAAC
This sequence comes from Mercenaria mercenaria, assembly GCF_021730395.1. Lineage (NCBI taxonomy): Eukaryota > Metazoa > Mollusca > Bivalvia > Venerida > Veneridae > Mercenaria > Mercenaria mercenaria. The sequence goes on along the minus strand of NW_026460138.1, from coordinate 54,778 downwards.
AACCTGAAACAAATGGCAAGTATGAAAACAGCGCATAGCTTCGTAGTTCATCTATTTTCGATCTATCTTGGTTGCGCAACCGAGATAGGCAAAAGGAGTATAATAATAATTTCATAAACTTACATTTCTAGTTAATTTTCGCAAAATGTGTACTTACCAATGCAAATCTTTGACAACCTTAATATAAGAGTGTTTATATTCATATGTTCCCTAAGACAAGATATTTTCATTAAATTAAAACTTAATATGCTAAAACGCTATCTTGGTCGGGCAACCAAATTTTATAAATACTTCCAGTGCACGGTATAGACCCTTCGCCTTATGTCACATCGTTAGGTGTGAAATAACGACGTACATTTAACTAGCCTGTCCAGTTCTGTTGAAAGTATCCTGCAAACTGCTATCTCGTGTCTGTCCGGTACACAAAATGACACATCGACTGCCGAACGTATTACTTCTTTGATTGAGTGTGATTCAAATATCTTGTTATTTTAGGTCTTCGCTTATGTCAAGTGCAATACTTCATCAAACATACGTATCATCAATATCAAATACTTTGCTTCTACTTTCGTAATAATGAAATAAAATACACATAATGGCCTTGATAAAGATGACGGTGTCGCCATTCGTAATTATATTAGCCTTCCGTCCGTAAGTTTCCGGTGGTTTCCGTACAATCGGAATCGGCTATTTTTGTGGTTTGGGCCGGGCCGGGTTTTATTAATAACCCCGGCTACCTCTTTCTACGAGAGTTTCTTGAAGGGATCAGCTATTAACTGTATTCTCAAATAAGTAAGCTGGAGTTATCGTTCTTCATTTAAACGAAAATGGACCCAGCTAACAAAATATGAAGACATGAAATTACGTATATGAATAAGCATAAAGCGCAATACAGAAATCGTTGCTCTCTTGACATTACACAAGTACTTAATGACATTACAGTGTATGCATGTAATAACTGTAATAAAAACAGTTGATTAACAATGAGAGAACGTATTTGCTAACATTTAACTAGTCTCCAATAGCCCAAATCAAGTAAATGACTACCAGTTCTCTTTTGGCACTTGGCGTTAGAAAAAATACTTTGAAAAATTATCATGAAGCTATACATAAGATACTAAGGATTTTGGCATTTAAAGCATTAATTGGTTTACTTATATCCATATATAAGTGATCTAAATTGCAACATGTAGCATGCGTTTGTCATCAACAATAAAGCACCTTACCAAATGCAATAATAGTTGTCATTAATCATAAAGCGTTTGATCAAATACAATAATAGAATTTTTGCATAAATAATCTTCCATATTTCTTTAACCTAAACTTTTTTATTCATTTTATTTTTTTACAGATTCTGTAGTGTATCTACCTGGTATTAATAATTTTTACTGACGCTATTCTCTTATAGTTGCCGTTGATTTTTTCCACGTATCCAAATTTGATCTAAAAATCCTCAGCTGATTTTCTAAGCTTTTTGTTATCAAGGTGTTTTATATGCAGCTGAATGGCATGTCGCTCGCGACCCCTTATTTACCGTATTATCAAAATATTAATCATGATCTAAATGTAAACCGTGTATAGTTATTAAACTTAAACATTATTTTCTTAAGTGACTGTTCAGTGTAACTGCCAAGGTAACGAATCAATTTTCACTCTTTTAAGATACTATGAAATGTCGTAAGCTTATTTACTCTTTGCATTCTTATTCGCCATTTTTAATATTTCTTACTTTTCTTATTAATTTGTTTTCATTTCAAGATGGTAATTTTTCTTTTACCTTTTCTTCCTTGTTTTTAATACGAAGATTTTTGTTGCCAATAAACAGCTGCGGTATACATATTAATTTGTATTACAACGTCACAATCTTAATATTGAGCTTCTGTCTTTTACAGATCTTTATGACATACTTAATCGTTGCAATACTGTATCACAGCTGAACTATTTGAAATCAGTAACATATTTAGGAAAAATGGTTCCATATGCAAGTCGGTAAACAATGTACGTCACACATATGGTTCGAACCTACAATCGTACTATAAGACGGCCACTCAACCGAAAACCACATGGTGTGGTCTAAATATCAGACTGACGACATACCTTTTTTGACTGGTTAACTCAGACTCACGGCATCATATATTTTCTTGATTAACCGCTTTCAATAAGCATAAAATGATGACAAGACTGTATGCTATTAAGTTAAATTTTGTTAAAATACTAATAAATGACATTAAGAACTTAACTTCCCTAGATAATGTCTAAAAATCCTATTAAAAGGCGTGCGCTAGAATTCCAGTATACGATTTCTTTTTTCAATTAAAAGTCAAAAAGAGTCATCTGCCCTTTATAATGGCAGAATACTTTAGGTAGCAGGGTACACTTAGAATAGAAAAATTTTGGGCACGCCCAGGCTTACATGTAGCGAGTCGCAATATTGCACTTCCCTAATGAGCAGATTCAGGGTGGCAATTTTATAAATTGCGTGTATGTTTTGTGCTTTTAATTAATGGCAAGATCAGGACTCTCATACAATAATTCAGAAAGTATTCAAAACGAAAGTTTTACATATTCCATTAAAATAGCATGCCAAAATCATCAATTTTGCACTTTTTGAACAGCCTGCAGTGATCCCGCTGCAGAAACAATGCCCAATTTTATTGCATTTCTCACTTAAATAGTCCCTACCGAACTACAGGATATAAACGGAATGGGGTCCCATCCAGCTCCTTTTTTTTCACAAAATAGCGAAAAGGTTCCTGAGTATCAATCAACAATCAAGGAACCCTTCCGTGATTTGAATTTCTCGCGCCAAGAGACTCACCGATTCATACAAAGCTAGCAGCAGTTAGTTTTACAACTTAAATCCGAATTTTACTTGTATCGGCTGTTTAAAGTTTCTTTAGAATTAACAATTATTATCTCTCACCTTAATTTTCAGACATCCAAAATCACGAAGTTCTAATTAAAACAAATATTGACGGGGACCAAAATTCGAAGTGTACCCTCCTACTTTAAGATTTTTCAGTAAATGAACAAAAGAGGGTTTTACTAGTTCTGAACATTTATATATCTTTCGCAAACTAAAAAGATATATATATATAATGTTTCAATAGCATCAAAAGAAGTCTGTATGTGAGCGTCTAAACTTTCCCACCCCTAACGTTACAAATTGTCGCTACGAGACAAAGAACGTACAATACATCCGTTTTTATCATTTTCTGGCACGATTTAACGTACTTTGTCATTAGGAATGATATGAGGGCAGTTTGCATCATTTTGCGAAAATAAAATGTCCCCACCCTCTATTTTTCTATTTCATGGGTTTCACACCGTCCGAACATCCCCTGATAGACGAAATGCATAGCTGGTGGCCTAAATATGCGCTATGTGGGTTAATAATGATAAAAATGATGTTTTCTACTGTACCAGAACCCTGTTAATGGTGCTAGAATCTAACAAAAATCGTATGCGTGTATATTGACTTTTATGCTTTTATGTGTCCTCATCGTAACATTTTTGAGCTGCTGTGCCGTCAGGTAGCGATTTAAGTCCACAGAAAGTTTAGAATATCGAAGAAGAGATTCTAAACTTTGTGAAATGAGTTCTTTCGAAATTTAATTTTGGCAGATTCCCTTAAAGGTAGCAGGGTAACTTAGAATAGAAAATATTTTGGGCACGCCCAGGCTTACATGTAGCGAGTCGCAATATTGCACTTCCATAATGAGCAGATTCATATAAATTGCGTGCATGTTTTGTGCTTTTAATTACTGGCAAGATCAGGACGTTCATACAATAATACAGAAAGTTATCAAAACGAAAGTTTTACATATAAAATAGTATGCCAAAATCATCAATTAACTTTATTTTTAAGTTTTAACAAATATTGACGGGGCCAAAATTCGAAGTGTATCCTGCTACCTTAAATATCTTATTATTCAAATATTATTCAAAGGCTAATATTGCCCTATTGAATTTTATGCGGTCGTTAGTTATCAATAATACCTTCATATGACTTTCGTTTTAACTTCTTGTAACTGTCAAGATTCAATAAACATTTTGATTATTACCAGTGCTTACTAAGATAAAACGCGTATGAGGCATGCAAACCTGTCGCTTGTTCTCACTAAATACAAAATATAGACGTGACAGTAAAAATAATATTAGAATAAATTTGTGGACGCACTCATCTTAAGTTCAAGTGTAAGTAACATATCCACAACTAGGCAAATTGAAATTTGTAACCAGCTCCGTTCAACCGTTATATGTAGGATTTAGAATAAAACCTTTCTCGGTGTTTTCATACCGGACTGGAGGGTATGAGTTTCCGGTGTTTTCACTGGCACTGGTATAGCGTACAGGAGTTTCTGGTGTTTTCACTTTTACTGGTATAACGTACAGGAGTTTCTGGTGTGTTCACTTGTGCTTGCATACGGGAATGGAGTTTCTGATGTTTTCACTGGTACTGGCATAGCGTACAGGAGTTTCTGATGTTTTCACTGGGGCTTACATACTGGGCATGAGTTCCCGGTGCTTTCACCGGTACTTGCATACCAAACAAAATATGCCGTTGTTTTGTACTGGTACTTGCATAATGGACATGAATTTGTGCTGTTTTCACTGTTACTTGCATTCCGTACATGAGTTTCTGATTTATTCACTGGTGCTTGCAAACAAGGCATGAGTTTCTGGGGTTTTAAATGGTAGTTGCAAAACGGATAGGAGTTTCTGATGTTTTAACTTGAGCTTGTATGCCGTACATGAGCTTCTGGTTTATTCACTGCTGCTTGCATACCGGACGGAATTGTTCAGGTTATTTTACTGTTACTTTCATAACGAACAGGAGTTTCAGGTATCTTAACTGCCGTGCATGAGTTTCTGATTTATTCCCTGGTGCTTGCATACCGGGCATGCGTTTTCGGTGTTTTCACAGGTATTTGCATAACGAACAGAAGTATCTGCTTTTTCACTGTTACTTGCATAATGCACTGAAGTTTCTATTGTTTACACTTGGGCTTGTATGCCGTACATGAGCTTCTGTTTTATTATCTGGTGATTGCATACCGGACGAGAGTTTTCCGGGTTTTTTTACTGGTACATGCATTACGGACAGGAGTTTCAGGTATTTTATCTGCCGTGTATGAGTTTCTGGTTTATTCACTAGTGCTTGCATACCGGACAGGAGTACCGATGTTTTCACAGGTACTTGCTTACCGGACAGAATTTTCCGATGTTTTTACTGATACTTGCATATCAGACAGAAGCTTCCGGTGTATTTACTGGTGCTTGCATACCGAACAGTAGTTTCTGGTGTTTTCGCTGGTACTTGCATACAGGACAGTAGTTTCCGGTGTATTCACTTGTGTTTACTTTATTTTATTTATTTGGGTTTTACGGCGCACCCACACAATATAGGTTATATGGCGCCAAACAGGACTACAAATTTTGCTGGCATAATTGATAGGATTTTTTTTAGTGTTTTCGCTTGTGCTTGCATCCCGAACAGGAATTCCTGGTGTTTTTGCTTATGATTGCATACCGGAAAAGAGTTACTGTTTTCTTCGCTTGTGCTTGCATACCGAACAGGAGTTCCTGGTGTTTTCGCTTATGCTTGCATACCGGAAGTGTTCCTGGTGTTTTCGCTAATGAGGGTCATTCTAAGAAATGACAGTCGTGCTGGAATATGGTATACACTCTGTTTACAGTCTACAGATTAAGTCTATCCCTTCAAAGAACTCAACCTTGACTTTCACTCACTTCCAAAGTCAAGAAATCGAAGAGGTGAACGCTGCAAGGAAGTGTTCCCTTGATATAGTTTTATATGACTGAAAAATATAACTCCAACGTGCTTTATTCGATAAATAGTTGCAACCAGCCAACATCTTTCTCAGCCTTGGAAAAAGGAAAAAGGCACAAGGACTTAGTTCTGGTAAATAAGCGGGATGACTGATTTGTAAATAAAAATCATATCTGAGAAACTTTTGGACGATGGCACTTTTGTGAGCCGCGCGTTGTCATGGATAAACTGTAAACAGCGAAGACCAGTCCTTTTGGTGTATTTTTGGACTAATCTGAGCATAAAGTGCTAATGTTGAGCTATTGTGATCACCCTTTCTCTGGCGCCAAACGTTGTCCGTCAACAAATTGCCTGTTAACACTCTGGAGGTCACTATTTTGGCCAAATTATAATAAAACTTGGTTAGCATATTACTCCCAAAACTCGGAAAACGTCGTTACCGGATGACCTAGGGTAAAAACCTAAGTCACTAGGTCCGTTAATGGGAAAACCTTGTTGACACTCTAGAGGCCACATTTTCTACCTCAGTTTCATAAACCTTTGTTATAATGCTATTTAGCTAGGTCTAGTTTGAAACTAACTTAACTTTGGTCTTAAACTAGGCCATAAGGTTAAATTACATTATGTCATGAGACGAAGTGTCATGCGCAGTTCCCTTCTTTAGAATTACTTCCCTTTGTTGTTACTATAAATAGCTTATATTGTAAAGTTTTCATTACTAGTCGTAGGGAAAAATCGAGACCACTTTTCTGTAGTACAACATGCATGCTACATCCAATTTTGGACTACCAGGTTACTTTTAAGGTAAAGTATTTTGACCAGTCTCTACCTGGTAAAGATTTTTGTGAGGACTTACTTCCCTTAGTTGTTACTATAAATAACTTATATTGTAACTTTTTTATCGTAGGGAAAAACCAAGACCACTTTTCTGTGGTACAACATAGATGTTACTTTCGAATTTTAGGTGTATTTTAAGGTATCTCTACCTGGTAAGGAGTTTTTTTGTGGACTTAGAAAAACAAAACACTTACAGTTATTACTAAACAACCACAAAATTAAAATTCCATTTGCAAATACAGGTGCTAGAGTATAGAAATTTGCTGTGACGGGCGTATATTGTGACATTCTTGCACTCTTGTTTAACTTTATCATATAAATATTTGTTAAAATATTTGTCTGTATGAAACTAGATCAGGTTCATGAGTGGTTTACTTGGGATAAACAACTATGTCACTAAGTAAAACCATTAAAAGTACTTGCAAAATTACCTACCTGTTTTAAATAAAACTTGTTTGTCTCTGTGAAAACTAGGCCAAATTAGGACTCATATAAGTATATCAAGAATTTATCTTTTGTTAGGAGCCGTGATATTGTGTTTTCATCTAAATTTGAGAACATTTTCAGCGGTTCGTTGCATATTTAGGCATACTAAGTTAGCCTTTTGCTCCTCGGTTAATATGCAAGCCAATCATCAGGCACAAACATTTTTAAATCTCTCTGTTGATATGCCGAGAATAGAGGCTATCTTGAATCCCGTGAACCTGGCGTCTTCATCAATCAGGGGTCTTACTTATTAGGTATATATGCTGTTTATAGAAGCAATAAAATATGATTAAATTAAATCAATCAGGCGTCTTACTGCGGCAATGTTATTTGACGTCACTTACGTTTTAGGCCCTGTCTTTAAGGACTACCAGTTTACTTTTAAGGTAACGGACCCACATGTGAACAGCTTTCTCTGATACTGCAGACTTCACATATGAAGTATGCAGTTAACACATTATCTACCTTGTAGATAATTTTAAAGATGAATGTAGTACAGTACAGTGCTTTAAATAATAATATTATTCCAGTTTTTACATATAATAATGATGTCAGTTATTTTATTATTTTTTTTGCTGTTGTTTGTTTATTATCTTTAACATTCTTATAAGTATGTGAGTGTCTGTCGGATGGATGAATGGAAAGCTTTTACTAGTATTTAATACATTGATCATTGAAACATTTTTTAAAACATGATTTTGTGAAATTAATCGTAAATGTTTGTATACATGTGTATTGTTGTTGTTCTTAACTGAAGGTCATACTGAAAATAAGTTTACGTTTCATTTTTATGTTCTGTACACTTTGTGTGTTTTACTATTATTATTATTAGTATTATGTGTCAATGTTTTGTGGTAAACTTTATAGAAGAACATTCACTGGATACATAGAACATATCTTATCAAATCTTAAAGGGTGTAAATCTTAAAGGTGATGAAACATGTAACACAAATATCCCTAAAAAACCACCATTGTTAATTACAGATTATGTAAATTGTATCGGCTGGTCAAAATTTATACTCCCTGTGTTCGTTATAGTTAATATTCATGATTTAAAATGCAACATCACAAGAACAGTGATAACGTATTTATATGTATTGTTTCAGTTTAAAATATGAGTGGTAAGAGAGAAGATAAACAACCAATTGTTGTTGAGTTGCATGATAATAATCAAGCAACAGACAACCCGGGAGGAACCTTTAAGGTATTTATTAAATATTTAACACGACTATGTAAATTTACTGCTTGATGTACTAAATTGTTCGTGATCATGCATTTCATTCTAACACTACAGTTAACAAGATAATGAAATATACAACATACTTAAGGCCTCCCATGGGGTAGCAGCTGACGATATTTTGAATAATGTTCATTAAATATGTCAATGATTTTTTACATGAAAATTGTTTTGTTTCCTATTTGTAGAATTTAAAGGTCACAATAGCAAAAATAGTATACCCTATATATTTTATAAAAAAAGTGAAATTATTTAATGAGCTACCAAACATAGGCAGACCCATTTCAGAGAACAAATCCTTACTTTATTGTAAAGAGTTATGATAAAACTGACATGAAATGAAGAAAAAGGTAGGGGTCATGTATCTTCTAAGACAGATTTCTCCTGTCACATTTGACTACTGTAAAACAATATCAAAATCACACTGCTGTGACCTGGAAGTACTACTCATACTAAAATTTAGTTTCACTTCCCAAAATGCAACCTCCTCTCCCAATTTTTCTACCAAAATGTCAAAACTACACCCACAATGAAATTTATACAGAAACCAGCTTTAATTGAGACCTCTCTGGCCATGTCAAGTGAAAACTTAGTGTTCAAATACCTGGCGGTCATTGCCAGATTGCTCCCACGCTGGATCCTTTAAATTTACTATGGTTAGGCCTAAAATATTTTCTCTCTGAGGTAATCTCAAACCCGATGCAATATTCAGATCGTACTGCACGTCAGAAAAGAAACTGTAAACTCCTAGCGTACGGCTAGTCTGAAGAGGGTTGTTTAAATGACACAATCAATCAACTTACCAAAGCGGATTTACAAACTTGAACGGCATCCTTACAGGAGCGCATAACGTCCGTACCTATACACGATAATGTAGCTAAACTGTTAAAGCATTTTTCTGTCAATGCAATCAATTAAATTGCAATTCAATAAAATTGAAATATTATATCCCAATCAGTGATTTAATAAGATTATTGAATGCCGTTTAGATAAGGATAATTATATCACGCGGACTACGCCATCATTCGCATTTGAATTCAAAACAATAATTTTATTTTTATTCAACGACGATTCAATGTTTAGATGATTTTCAAATGTAGAGATAGACCCTAATATTTTCATAGATAGAATTACCTTAAATAAAGTAAAGACATTAATATCCAAGTCATCCATGTAACCAAAAATACTTTTTCAAATGTTAAATTCTTACTAGTTACGTTTATACCAATAACAGAAGTTTTCGTATTTAAAGTTGTGATGTGCAAAGAATAACCACTTTTGCCTTAGGTTAGCAGAGATATCTATTAGTTTACTTCCCTTGCAATTACACAACTGACTGGAAAATGAAAATGGTTTAAGACACAGTATCATACCTTTATGCAAAATAAAACATTTAAGATGTATTCATATGTCTTAGATTTACCCATTAAGAACTGCTTCATGTGTTTTGAAAACTTACCTATGGTAAAATATTAACTTTTTACGAGCCGTAAATGTAAAATTCCAGTAAATAATTCTAATGAAGGTAATAGTTTTGCTTGTATCTGAAGAACATGATAGAACAGGACACCTCTCTCCTATGTATTCATCTGTTTATTACATATTTACTCATTAAATAGTAAGAAAGAATTAGTGCGTCATTGTTTTATTGGAACTAGAATCTGCTGGCATTATAATTTCCAGCTTTTCAGTTTCAATAGGCTATATACGTTATAAAATCAAATGCTTTGGTAGATGTACAATGTTGCTTATAGCCTATTTAGGGTTAAACATCAGTTGTTTCAAGCAGAATACACAAGGTTATGTTCCAAATAATACAACTAAAACTGAAATATTCGTTATAGTACCTCATAAAACGTCATGACGTTATTTCCCTCGCTAACGTCAGGGCCGTTTTCGATAATTGCCCCGGGGCCTATAATGTGATAATGCATGAGACAATACGAAAAACAAGAATATTTTCAGCGCTAAATTATAACTATTTATAGGTCCTCATGTAATAACAAGTTAATTCAAACTGATTAAAATACTTGTAAAATATATATGTGTAAATAAAAAGAACAAAAATGTAGACAATGACTACTTGGTAAAAGTTAAATTTGTTGTATTTAATGACATTGAATTCACAACTTAGTAACTTATTCTGTACATCAATAGGATGAATCTGAGTCAAAAGAAGGAATGAAGCCGACAGGAGAAGAATCCTCTATCGAAGAAACACAAAATATGGACCAGGTTTGAATGTCTTTTATTAATTAAGATTTCCAATATTCTGAAGAAAACTGGTTGTGTCTAATTACGAATCCTAGTCAATGTTGTCTTTCTTTTTGTATTCGTATCAGTTAATAGTTATCAATTCTCTCTGGAAGATATACGTGTAGTGTCGAATGCGACCAAGCAGAGTGAAATGATGTGTTAGACCAGTCATTTCAAGTAAACAACTTCTAAAATCTTTTTGCACCAAATATTAAAAGTTATGTCAGTTTCTTTATTTGTGGACAACATTTGAAAGCGATATGAGCCGTCTTTAATAAAGAACTTAGCTTCCCTAGAAAATATATAAACCCCTTTTCCTATTACATTTTTCCTATTAAAGTATTATTTGAAGGCTACTATACCGTTGCTATTGAATGATTTATGAGACCACTAGTATTAATATAAACTTTTAACGGCTAAACTTCTTCTGAATGTTACGATTCAATTGATTTACTTCCTGTTGTTGTTATCGTTGTTATTGTTTGATAAAAACTGATATGATAATTTATGTCCACTTTTCACTGAAATAAATATTTTTTTCCAGAAATAACAACGAAGCAATGGGTGTATTTAAAAAGCTGTTATACAAATATATTTTGCCGTTCTTTTAATATTAGCATAAATGTATGACGATTTTACAAACACAAGTGAATAAGGAAATGGGTGGGGCAACAACTTATCACATCACATCACCAGAAGAAGTCCCTTTTAAAACCAAATTAACGGGAATAAGCAATAGTTTAAAAAATATGGGAAATAATATTGAATAGAGAGAGAGAGAGAGAGAGAGAGAGCGAGAGAGAGAGAGAGCTTTTAAATTTCTTTGGGAAGTCATCTGAGATATAAGACACTCTTTATCCATGTTCTTTTTATGTCAGTTCATTAACGAATATTTTGGTTGTTTTGAACCTGTGAACTGATAAGCATTTTCTCACATCCTTAAATCAGAGGAAAACTTGTATTTTATTCTGGGCTTGGAAATGACAGGTGTAAGAGAAATGTAAATATAAATATTGCATAGCACTGTGTTTTAGTTATTAATACATAATTATATACACATTTCCTTCTTACTGATATTCAACATTTGGCTTTTGAAGTATTCAAAGACATTATATGGCATAAAGTCCTACAAAGGTCTCCCACACTTATGAAAATTCCTTTTAAGCTTGACTATTCCAAGAACAGGTAGAGTTAGTGAACTCATCCTATTATTAGCTCCTCTATTATTTGATAAAGTTTTTGTATTAAGCTGGTACCTATAGCCACTTGCAACAAAGGATTTACTCATAAAAAAGTTACTCACCGTGACGGACTAAAACTGGCAATGAACAGGTTCATTGATATAACTATTCTGCAATTTTGCAAATTAAAGTTATGCCCCCTTTTCAACTTGGAAAGTTACTTATGTATACCGGTATGACAGTAACGAATAATGGGAATATATTGCAACTTCACACACTTATTCATTTTGATGAGCTAATATAAAGATGTTTTGCATTTTTAGGAAACATTTTGTTGACCTTTGTATTCATTTATTTATTTCTTTACTTAAAAACTGTAGAACACACCAATCCGCCAGCTCTTGTTTTCCCAAGGCAAATTTATCATTATATAGCTCTTTTTTAGTGTAACTGATAACCATATTTTAGTGTTTCAATTTTCAAGAATTCAGTACTTCGCATTCACAAATAAAAAACTTTAAGGATGAAGATCCTTAAGCTCCACTCTAACAGAAATGATACAACACTCTCTAAAAGTAAGATGACCACTTCATTGAAAGTGATTTTCTAACACATAGAAACATATGTAGTTGAGGATATCATATCTATAACCTTTAACTATGATAAAATTGTCACAACATAACCTTTCATCAGGTTAAAAACTTTAGATCTTGACTGATTATTTTTTCATCTCAAAACTATGCAGAATATCGAAATTCGAACTTTTATTATAGAAGTCCCTGTACCCTCAACCTAAACAAAACTCCTAATTCCAACACATACATACATATATTAGTACAGTGAATACTGTAAGGACATATTTTCGTTGTATCAAAGTTTTCCAGTTTGAAATGTCATGACTAAAACAATATGCTAAATTTCATTGTAGGTAACATAAAATGAAGTAATTGAAAGTATAAGTCTGGTGTAATCGAGCCAGTCTGCTGCAATCTTTCTTTGGGACGAGGCTATTGATAAATAGCCGAATGCCCGCAGAAAGCGCAGACCAACCCGAGACAGCCAGTATGGCATTGCTCAATGAGGTAAGGTGGTGGGGATGGATGGAGGTTACAAGCCTCTGGAGTTCGAAATGCAACTGACAAAATCGTTAAACCGCGTGTAATGATATGCATGCCGCTTCCAATGAATATTAAGCTATATGTCACATGACTCAGTTCTATATTTACTAGAGGTAGACCTAAGGAATCGAAAGTGAAAGCAGATGACCATTTATTTCATTTTTGTTTAAACCATGTTTATTACATAAAAAACAATTTATACTCAAACTACATAAGCAGGCGAGGAATAACCAAAACACAAGTAATTCTAATTTATTTGGCAAAACTGGCTTGATACACCATAACTAAAACAATATGCTAAATTTCATTGCAGGTAACATAAATTGAAGTAATTGAAAGTATAAGTCTGGTGTAATCGAGCCAGTCTGCTGCAATCTTTCTTGGGGACGATGCTATTAATGAATAGCCGAAAGCCCAAAAAGAACCTCCGTGACCGCATCCAACTGCAGTTGGAAGCGGCAGGAGGTTCAGCCCCAAGAAAGGTTGCTAAGTCCCCATTGAGCAATACAAAAGAAGAATAACATAACAAAGCAGATGTAACAATATAAATAGTGCTTATAATGCAAAACGTCTACATTGATAAGCCAGGCTCTGTCCGAGCAAATTATGTTGAAGTCTACAGTTTACGATGGCAGACTATGGCAGACATCAAAAAGCCTACGGTGGCAGGCTGCGGGCAAATGAAGTTGAAGTCTACAGTCTACGATGGCAGACTATGGCAGACATCAAAAAGCCTACGGTGACAGGCTGCGGGCAACGGATGCAAAAGTTTACGATGGCAGACCTGGTTGTTATAGCATACGATGGCAGGCTGCGGGCAACGGATGCATAGGTCTACGAAGACAGACCTTACTGAAAAAGCATACGATGGCAGGCTGCGGGCAAATGATGCTGAAGTCTGCAGTCTACGATGGCAGACTATGGCAGACATCTAAAAGCCTACGGTGGCAGGCTGCGGGCAACGGATGCAAAAGTCTACGACGGCCGACTTGGTTGTTATAGCCTACGGTGGCAGGCTGCGGGCTACGGATGCAAACGTCTACGATGGCAGATTTGGTTGTAATAGCCTACGATGGCAGGCTGGGGGCAACGGATGCAAAGGTCTACGATGTCAGACTTGGTAGTAATAGCCTACGATGGCAGGCTGCGGGCAACCGTGCAAAAGTCTACGATGGCAGACTTGGCTGTTATAGCCCTGAATGGCAGGCTACGGGCAACGGATGCACTGATCTCGGATGGCAGACCTTATCGAACCAGCCTACGATGGGAGGCTTCGGGCAAATGATGTTGAATTCTACAGTCCATGGTCCACGGTGGCAGACTATGGCAGACTTCAAAAGGCCTACGATGACAGGCTGCGGGCAAAGGAAGCAAAAGTCTACGATAGCAAGCTTAGTTGTAATAGCCTACGATGGTAGGCAGCGGGCAACGGATGCATATGTCTACGATAGCAAACCTTACTGAAAAGGCCCACGATTGAAAGCTGCGGGCAAATGATGTTGAAGTCTACGATAGCAGACTATGGCAGACTTCAAAAAGCCTACGGTGGCAGGCTGCGGGCAACGGAAGCAAAAGTCTCTGGTGGCAGACTTTGTAGTAATAGCCTTCGATTGCAGGCTGCGGGCAACGGATGCAAAAATCTACGATGGCAGACCTGGTTGTTATAGCCTACGATGGCAGGCTGCGGGCAACGGATGCAGAGATCTACAATGGCAGACCTTATCGAACAAGCATACGATGGTAGGCTTCGGGCAAATGATGTTGAAGTCTACAGTCCACGGTGGAAGACTATGGCAGACTGCGGACAACAGATGCAAAAGTCTCTGATAGCAGACTTGGTAGTAATAGCCTTTGATGGCAGGCTGCGGGCAACAGATGCAAAAGTCTACAATGGCAGACTTGGTTGTTATAGCATGGCAGGTTGCGGGCAAATGATGTTGAAGTCTACAGTCCACGGTCCACGGTGCCAGACTATGGCAGACTTTAAAAAGCCTACGGTGACATGCTGCGGGCAACGGATGGAAAAGTCACGATAGCAGACTTAATTGTAATAGCCTACGATGACAGGCTGCAGGCAACGGATGCATAGATCTATGATAGCAGACCTTACTGAAAAAGCCTACTATGACAGGCTGCAGGCAAATGAAGTTGAAGTCTACATTTCAAGGTGGCAGCCTATGTCATACTTCAAAAGCATGCGGTTGCAGGCTGCGGACAACAGATGCAAAGTCTACGATGGCAGACTAGGTCGTTATAGCCTACGATGGCAGGCTGTGGGCAACATATGCAAAGTCTAAGATGGCAGACTAGATTGTATTAGCCTACAATGACAGGCTGCGGGCAACGGATGCAAACGTCTACAGCGGCAAACCTTATTAAAAAGCCGACTATTGCAGGCTGGAGGCAAATGATATTGAAGTCTACCGTCTTCGGTGACAGACTATTACAGATTTCAAAAACCTACGGTAGTAGACTGCGGGCAACGGACGCATAGTCTAGTCTACGATCAAAGACCTGGTTGTAATAGCCTACGAAGGCAGGCTGCGGGCAACGGATGCAAGTTTACGATGGCAGACTTAGTTGGAATAGCATACGATGGCAGGCTAAGGACAAGGGATGCAGAGGTCTACAATGGCAGACCTACCGAAATAGCCTATGATTGCAAGCTGCAGCCAATTGATGGTGAAGACTACAGTCTACGGTGGCAGGTTAAGACTCCCAAAATATGCATAAAGTAGCGGACTATCTACGATGTTTACGACAGACAAACACCATTGAAGAAGCGGACGATGACAGGCTGCTGGCCAATTATACAGACAATACATTCAACGGTGACAAAGTATGGCAGACATCATGTTAAACCTAATGTGACAGGCTGCGAGCAATGGATGCAAAAGGTACTGCTGAGACTTCATTGCAGACGATGCCAGGCTGCGGAGGCAGACCTGATTATACAGTCAACTTGGGTAGGCTGCTGACAGTAGATGTAGAAGTGTACAGCGAAAGACTTGATTGTAAAGCCGACGAGGGCAGACAACGGCTAGCGGATGCAGACATGTTAGCGACAGACTGAAGTGTATATGCATAATCATATAATGCCAGGCTCTGAGTTAGCAGTTGCATAGTGAACACTCTAAAGTTGTATTGATATCATAGCAGACGACTGATTGGTAGAAATAACTATTTTAGCGGGAACAGTGTGAGCCAACTGACGCAGAAGTCAACTAAGATAAGTAAATAGATAAATAAATAAATAAACTAAATATCTGATTGCTGGAATAAATGAAATAGCAATATACGCTGCATCCCAACATATACAAATATAAGATACAGGTATATCTTCATGAAATTACGTAAAATTGTTAATTTTAGTGAAAGAAAAATGCATATGTATGAAAATGGTAATTGATCATAGAAATAGCTAAGAGAAAAGAAACGAAGAATGATTAACTTTACGGTCATCCTGAAAGATAAAACGTTCTCATGTCAACGTTTAACAGGTTGGCCGGTGCTTGGTCTCAGCTGCATGAAATACTGTAAATAAGTAAAAGGGCCTAGTGTAACGGGAAAGTATTATGCGTTGTTTGCATTAATATAGTGATTAAAAATGTTTACTTAAGTATCAGTACCTAATTTTCATTTTTATAGTATAGGAAATACGATATAGGAACAACCTGCTATAATTCGTGTCTATAACAGTTTATCTCGCGATTCCCTGCCTGTAATGTGAGCACACACGCGGCGCCGATTAAACAAATACTTACATAACTTAAGCGGAGTGTGAATGTTATTGTTTATAACAGTGTCAGCTCTATGCTTAACAGTATGCGATTGTGGTTAATCAATTACTATCAAGACTTTATCTCAATAACCACAGAGGATATTGAATTGAAACTTCAAACAAGTCTTTCAACTCATCCGACCTACCAAAATAATTACTTTAGATAATTTTTGATCGAATCTTATGTAAACTATGGGTCTAATTAATAGACATATTTCTTTGAAACCTATTTTTATTTTTTAAGGTCATTAAATAACCGCAGATCATCAAGTCCCATTAGTCTAATATGCATTTCGACAAAATTATTTCCCTTTTGGACTTAAAAAAATGCAGTTTTAAGTTTTACATGCAAGTTAGTATATCAAAACGGGTCTGTAAAATAAGGTCATATCAACATACCATAGCCTCATAGCTCTTTCTTGAGTCAGACCCCTTTTTTGGGTTGAAGTTTTTCATGCAAGCTCTTTTTTAAACTGATACAGATACTGGGTTGAAACTTCACACATGTCTTCCATGTTTGGCCAAGTTATGCCCCACTGTTTAAACTTAGAAAAAGCTGTTTAAAATTTTGCATGCAAGCTACTATCTCGGAAACTAATGCAGATATTGGATTGAAACTTCCATACATATCTCCAGTGATGTAAAAAAAAGGTCAAAGCATATTTCCCATAACCTTAATTTTGGACAAATAATGTCCTCTTTCTTGTGCATAGATATTGTTGTGTTTGCATTCAAGTTGCTATCTCCAAAACTAATGGGGGTATTGGGTTGACATTTCCCACATGTCTTCAGGGTTGTAAAGCAAGGTAAAAGCATCAAGTCCTATAACACTTACTTTAATTTGGCAAAATAATGTCCCATTTTGTAGTAAGAAAATGACGATTAAAATTTTACCATCAAGCTGTTCTTGTCAAAGCTAAGGGTGGTACTGGGTTGAAAACTTCTTATATCAATTCAGGGTTTTAAAGCGAGATTATAGAATCAAGTCAAATAATCCTCGAATCATTATTTCAGTTCTAGAACCGGAAATCATTCATATTGACAATTGCTTTCAAATAGTTGAGCGTGCTGTCATTGTTCTTTTAAAACATTTTACTTACTTCTAAATGCAAAGAAACTTTGAAATGCTTTTTTGGCATTCATGCTCAGGACAGCGGTTGAAAAATCTGCTCCTTACAGCAACATCCATGTCAAGCATATTTTGAGGATTCTTAAAGCTTGTAAGTTTTCTTTCTAGGTTCACAAGGGACAAATTTGAGAAAAACATCTAGGCTTAAGATCACATAATGAGTTATAAGGACAAATACTAGTAATCCACAAAAAAAGCCAGACATTGGTGTTGAAGTTATAAGTAAGACAAACTTCTTTCCACAGACACATATGGTACTGTTGTCTAAAGTTTAGTTAGCTCAGTAATTAATGCATTGACTGCCAGTGTAAAGGTCACGGGTTTGATCCAGTTAGAGAAGAAATTTCTTCCATGGCCATTTGCAATCTGCCTCAGTTCATACAAATGTAGAATTGTCAGTTCCTTTTGAAAGTGTACTGGTAAGCCACTTAAGTTGCTAAGCTTGCCAGGGAGAGTGAACATTTGTTACCATTAGTGACTGTCAGTCATATATGGCAATAAGATTGTTGGAAATGGTGTTGAACCCAATTGAACAACATAAAGAACTTGTACTTGGTCTTTTAAAAATCAAACTAGCATTTAGCACATTTCATGGCTGTACTACGTACAAAGTTTGAAAATAAAGCATACTGTTTGTTATGTGCTATTTGTGAGCATGGTGAATTCACTTATGTCATTTTTAACAAAGACATTTTAATTCAAAAAAAAAAAAAAGAAATTCATTAGCATGGGGAAATAAAGACAGCAGAGTTTACCTTTTTTATTTTCGTAACATATTTCTTCAATGGGCATGGCTAAGTGATATCAACGTCTCTTGCTAAAGGTTGTGGATTCGATCACCTGTCAAAAGTGATTATTATGCCCAGTGTCCTATAAAAGGGTCTTGACAAACAGTGCAGATTGAACACCACAAAACAGATCATGTGATCAGGGTCTCCGCTGTTTCCTTAAATGAATTTGAGTCACAACAATGAAAGAAAAAAGAAAAAACATACCAAGCACCCTTTTAATTTGAAATGGTTCGGGGTAGTAGAGTCATGTGTAGACATAAGAGGATTAATATAAGTTGTAGCTCTTGCTTCGGAAATGATTTGAAGTATAAATTAACTTAAAATACAAATTTATAGTCTATCAAACATTATGGGCTGAACATTTTTTCCAAGTGTTACTTGATAGTCAATTCATAATAATCCAGTCTGATTTTTCACTCTGACAAAAGTCGTACCAGTTCATTTCTAACAACGATACCAGACTGTCTGTCCTAATTATGGTCATCAAACAATATCTATATTAGGTTCTTTACAAAAATCATTTATATATTAATTTTCATTGAAAATGCAAACATTATGTAAGATACACGCAACGGCAATGCAATCAACTAACAGCACTATAATGCATGCATTTAAGATTTACATCTAGTTCACTAATTCAACACAATTTCTGATACGAGGGATAATGTCTCGTCTGATCAGCTGTTCATTTTGGAAAATGAAGTAATTTAATGTGTCAAAAGTAGCAACATTCTTTAGCATATAGGTAACGTTCTCCGTCATTTTCAGTCACTCGGTCGGACTACAATTGTTACTCGTGTCACTTAGGTGAACTCGGGTGATCTAGTCAGAGTTACACGGGTTTGTATGCCGAATGCGCCCATAGCAACTAAAACGTAGTCCGTCATGTCAACAAAGGACGATGAAAACAATCGTTTGAAGCATTCTAAAGTGTATTTTTAAACATAAATCGTCAGCCTTTTGAAAATAATTAGGGTAATTTAAAGGGTGGCAGGAACTAGATACATGTCTTGTCTGTCTGTAAATACTTTTTGAACGGACTCCGCACGTATTTTGAAGCAGCCCTTGATTTTGAAAAAACATGACCAATTTTGTTATCAAATTCTTTATCGTACGACTTATGAAAGAGTCGTAGTCGTAGTTTGACTATCTGATCGTATACTTCGTTCCAAGACAAATCCATTGGTATATACTTTTTATAACTTTTGTTCAGTAACAAACCCGCAAATCTAAATTATTTAGACCCGCCCTTTTTCCGATAGAATGAACCTTAACACTCTTGTTCATTTCATGTGTGTGAAACTTGGTCAGAATTTTTGTCTGCATGAAATATCGGATTAATTTTTATCTGGGTCATATGGGGTCAAAAACTATTCACCAGGTCAAATCAAAGAATAAGCTTGTTTACACACATTATCTATTCTATATTCGTAAATTTTGGTCAGAATGTTTGTTATCATGAAGTCTTGGACGATTTTAAATCATGGTTACGTGGGGTCAAAAACTAGGTCACTAGGTCAACTCATAGGAATAGCTTTAAATTTTGGACATGTTCTTATCTGGTCACCTGGGGTAAAAAAACTAGGTCACTAGGTCAAATCAAAGAAAATACTTGTTTACACTCAAAAGGCCACGTACAATCTTAATGAAAATTGTTCAGAATATTTGCCTCTATGAAATCACTAGGTAAAACATGTTTACAGTGTAATGGTGTGTTATATAGGTGAGCGACTTAGGGTCATCTTGGCTCTCTTGTTTACTAACTGGTGAATTTTTGAAAATTATCAGCGAGATATTTCTCTTTATCACTCAAAGTGCCAAACATATTATTACAGGCAAAATTATCTTTCTTGAAATATGTTTCTTAATTACCTATCTTTATTGCCTTTAGAAATACTGGAACCGCAAGGTTATATTAATGTTCAAGCCATACCCGAGTCGTGTACAGCTGAACAATCCTTAATATCAAATGCTAGCTATACTAAAGTTTTCAAAAGAAATAGAAATGTTTCCTTGACTGTCTTGGTGTTTGTGCTTAGTCAACTTTCCATCTATTTACTTTCGACAGGTACAATAAACTGACAAAAGAACATTAAGTGGGTTGTTTTCTTAGTTAATTCTCACAAAATATTAACTCAGCCTTACGTAATATTCCAACATTTTCGTCGACGTATTTTCCCACAGTTATACTTCTACAATTAACAATAAAATTATGTTTATTTGTGATGCTATGGACTCCTAGATTAATATTTTCTACCTATTTCTGTTGAATCCATGATAATATCTTATTCTGCAGCTTGATTTACCTAGGTCTCACAATCATTTCTCAGTTTTTTTTACGTTTTTCTTGTATTTTTTTAAATCTAACTTTCAGGGGTTGTTTGTGTTGTAAACAAGGCAAGCCTCCGGTCATTTAAAGCACTGGTGGCATTCACCCAAAGTGTTTTAAATATGCATACGTGTACTTAACTATTGACATTTATCACTGTATGTTAGTCATGGATCGTATATTTTCTAAACACAATACTTAACTGCAGTTTTTGCTTTTAAAACAAAATGGCGCTGTGGTGATTTTTCGGACATTATCACCAATATCCGATATTACTATTCATAAGTGTCCATGAATATTTAGTATATGCATCATACGTAACACAGTAGCCTAAATTAATGCAAACTTTATCCTGAAGTATCAGTTTTATATAGATACGTAAACATATTATAAACTGAAAATTTGTTGATCTTCACAAATTATCATAACTGCAAAGACAATTTATTGGTTTTTCAGTGAAAATATTGAATTGTCTCCCTTATCGATGAAGACATATTTCGATATTACTCTGGAAACAAACAAATACCCTATATTGTTCTAACTAAATAACAGAGAAGCGGACGTTGTTGCTGTTATTGCGGCGGTCACTTTAAAAACATGGTCCATCCGCGAAATATATCGATTCAATTTTACAAAAAACATGACTCTCTTATGTTATCTAATCTCATTGTATTAGATATCTGTTTTGAACAAAATGATTTTCATATTCCTAAGGATAAATATTCTTTAAATCCGATACATTTCTCAGGGTCAAAATGGCGAGGCAGTGCCTTCTAGTAAGACCTCCACATATGAGTTACGGTCGGCAAAATTTAAATAAAATGAATATATCTATAAGTTCATTAATATTGTCATATGGCAATACATTCCGAATATATTTACTTAACAAAACAGCCAACCCGCTATTTGCTATATCGTCATTAAGGTAGTAATGGTAAATGTCATTTTAGAAAGCATACACATAAGATCAACATATTTTAACACATCGAAATTTCAAAACTATCGATTAAGCAGATACACATCATGAAAACATCAAACGAACTTCTTCCTACGAGGACGAAAGGGATGCTGTTTGATGTCTTTGCTTCTTTTATGTTTGAACAAAAGGTTACAGTCATAAAATGAATTGCTTTATACAATATCATTGTTTAATTATGTCGTAAGTTGGAAATGCTATCAGTAACGTTATTTCTGATAGTGCTTTAAGTTCTCAGAAAGCACATTTAGTATTTGTGCGATATTGTCAACAAATGCCGGGTTAACGGTTTTGTTCGGTGTATATAAATTTTTACGACTCCCTCGGAGAAAATCTTGCTATATTCGTACGAATTTGACCTTAAATTAATCACATTCACACACAACAAATAAGCAAACAAAATTTAAAAGTACAATGTACTTCATTTTCGCACATCATAATAGTAAGTGGGTCTATTTTAAATATGTTTGAGAGTATGTATATGCCAGATCATTAAACTTTCTCAGGTTTTGTTACAACTTATAAAGACATTTCTGTTTTTGGTGTTGTTGTTTAATGGTTATTCATGTATATCTTAGTAATAATCAGTAATACTTAAAGTACTGATTGTTGCAGTGGACACTTTTTTGAATATATATTTCTTCTGCCTAATATTATTTTAAACTCACCTTTTGTGATAAATGTGGATTTTATGTAATTTCATTTCTTTGTATTAGATAGCATATTTGTTTCGATATTCCTTAAGTTAATTATGCTTAACGTTTAAAATCCTATATATTCTTCAGGACAAAACTTTCGAAGCAGGAACTTCTGCTAGCGGACATACAGAAAGTCCTCCACATGTAAGTTACAGTCTTCTGGAAAGTAATTAAAGGAATATGTCATATCTATAATTTTAAATATCGTCATGGCTATATAATCTAAAACATGCAATAAACAGCTAACCTGCTATTTGCAATCTACATAATATCTATAAATATATCCAGATCTATATATTCGTAACACCATATCAAAATTTAAGATTTGTTTATGCATACATATAATTTTGCTAAATATTTAATTACACACGATTAATATATTTTAGTCAATAAATCCTCCTTAGGAATATATGCATAAACATGATAAAAAGATTTGTAATGTACATAGACACTTTATTTCAATATTCCGCAAGACAAAGGCTGTTCATTTAGAGCTCTCTATTTTGTTTTGCATTATATGAAAATTAGTATCAAAGATCTTGGACGACATCAAAAGTAGGGTTATGTTACAAGGTGAATATATGCGAGATCATTAAGTTAGGACAACCTTTTCTTTTGTTGACGTTGCTATTTATTGACCATGCATTGTATATAAGCATTAGAAAATCATGCAAAAGAAAAATGTCACGTTAAGATGAAAATCGCTCGACTTATGCGAAAAGATTTATATATACTTAATGTTAATACTAGTTTTTCCTAGATTATCTTTATTCCTCAACAATATCAATCACTGAATTTCAAACGAAATGTATCACTTATATTTGCCGTCATGATAGTACATGTACTTATTAACTATCAGTCCTACAGAACAATATCACGAAAAATAGAATCGAAACTCATATCGACACTGGCCATATAGTATGAAAAAACATTCTTCATCTTAAGTTATATCACTTGGTAGAGGTACTTGATATAAAATTCATTGTCATAGTTAAGATAAACAAAACATATATTTTATTTTGACTTGAACATACTACATCATCAAGATCAAAATACAACATAAATATTGACTATTTCAAACAGTCAGTTGGAAAGTACATTTTGTTATATAACACACTCGCTTTTTTTTGATGTGTTTAAAGTGAAGATGGCTAGATCATGAAGTAATATTTTATCATGTTGTCTCTCATCAACATAGCGCCTTTATAGTATAGAGCTAATTTATAAAATACATTTCTATTTTATATTAAATTTTGTAATAGTATTATTAACTTCATCATACTAGGTCTAACAGTTATATATTTTTGATAAATCTAATTCTTAAGTCATTATAACATAGACAAATGAGTATTAAGTGGTATTCATCTTCAATTTTGGAAGTCTCTTTCATTTTTAGAATTCAGTTGTAAGCATTACCTCCAGTATAGAATTTCATAGCATGCGCTTTAAGTACTCGACATTTAATCTAAATACAATTCTTTACCAAATATAACTTACCAATTATTATTCAGTTCAAGCATACACTTCTTGATTCCTCATTTACAACCCAGCCTCGTATGATACGCTATTTAGATATACATATAAAGTGATGGTAATCTACAGAATCTGTTTCATACTAAATATTTGCAAAGCTATAATCACAAATTTATTTTACTTTTAAAACCCAGTTTTATGTCATTTATTAAGTACAAACATTTAACGACTGCATAAACCTTCTGTTTAAAATAACAGTATTTGTATTACAGGGTTTAAACTAATATTTTAAAATTCGCAGGTACCTACTTATATACAAAGAGTACCTTCCCAGTTCAACATAATGGTTATTCATGTATATCTTAGTAAGAATCAGTAATACTTAAAGTACTGATTATTGCAGCGGACACTTTTTTGAATATATATTTCTTCTGCCTAATGTTATTTTAAACTCACCTTTTATGATAAATGTGGATTTTATGTAATTTCACTTCTTTGTATTAGATAGCATATCTGTTTCGATATTCCTTAAGTTAATTATGCTTAACGTTTAAAATCCTATATATTCTTCAGGACAAAAGTTGCGAAGCAGAAATTCCTGCTAGCGGACATACAGAAAGTCCTCCACATGTAAGTTACAGTCTTCTGGAAAGTAATTAAAGGAATATGTCATATCTGTAATTTTAAATATCGTCATGGCTATATAATCTAAAACATGCAGTGAACAGCTAACCTGCTATTTGCAATCTACTCAATATCTATAAATACATCCAGATCTACATATTCGTAACATCATAATAGTATCAAACTTTAAGATTTGTTTATGCATACATATAATTTTGCTAAATATTTAATTACACACGATTCATATATTTAAGTCAATAAATCCTCCTTAGGAATATATGCATAAAAAGATATGCAATGTACATAGACATTTCATTTCAATATTCCGCAAGACAAAAGCTGATCATTTAGAGCGCTCAATTTGGTTTCCATTATATGAAAATTAGTATCAATGATCTTGGACGACATCAGAAGTAGGGTTATGTTACAAGGTGAATATATGCGAGATCATTAAGTTAGGATAACCTTTTTTTTTTTTTTTTTTTTGTTGACGTTGCTATTTATTGACCATGCATTGTACAGAAGCGTTAGAAAATCATGCAAAAGAAAAATGTCGTCACGTTAAGATGAAAATCGCTCGACTTATGCGAAAAGATTTATATATACTTAATGTTAATACTAGTTTTTTCTAGAATATCTTTATTCCTCAACAATATCAATCACTGAATCTCAAACGAAATGTATCACTTATGTTTGCCGTCATGATAGTGCATGTACTTATTAACTATCAGTCCTAAAGAACAATTTCACGAAAAATAGAATCACAACTCATATCGACACTGGACATATAGTATGGAAAAACATTCGACATCTTGAGTTATATCACTTGGTAGAGGTACTTGATATAAAATTCATTGTCATTGTTAAGGATGAACAAAACATATGTTTTTATTTTGACTTGAACATACTACATCATCAAGATCAAAATACAACATAAATATTGACTATTTTAAAGTCAGGTTTTTTTTTTGTCTTTTTTTTTTGATGTTGTGTTTAAAGTGAAGACGGCTAGATCATGAAGTAATATTTTATCATGTTGTCTCTCATCAACATAGCGCCTTCATAGTATAGAGCTAATTTATAAAATACATTTCTATTTTATGTTTGTAACTGTTTAATTAACTTCATCATACTAGGTCTAACAATATAAAATTTTTGATAAATCTTATTCTTAAGTCATTATAACATAGACAAATAAGTATAAAGTGCTATTCATCTACAATTCTGGAAGCATCTTAATCTTTGAAATCAGTTGTAAGCATATCCTCCAGTATGGAATTTCATAGCATGAACTCGACAAATAATCTAAATACAATTCTTAACCAAATATAACTTAACAATTATTATTCAATTCAAGTATACACTTCTTGATTTCTTATTTACAACCCAGCCTTGTATGAAACAGTCAATAACACGCTGTTTAAATATACATATAAAGTGATTGTAATATACAAGCTCTGGTTAATTCCAAACATTTGTAAAGCCATAAACACAGTGTATATTTTTGAAACCCATTTTTATACCATTTACATCATGTATATCAATCATTAAACGACTGCATAAACCTTGTTTGAAATAACATTATTTGTATTACAGAGTTTGAATCAATATTTTCTAACTCGCGGTACTTTCTTATACAAGGGATATCTTCCCAATCACCATATGCCCTTACAGAACATGTATTTTTTTCTGATATTTAACTGCTTTTAGCATAATTTTAATGTATTTATTCCAATTACTTAGATTTCGCATTTTTCCAAATTTCTGAAACATAGTTCAATATAGACCCGACAAATGCATCGAACATACAGTCTAATTTTCTAACAACTGAACAACAAAACATTTGACACCATTATCATCTTTCCCGTTAAGTATTCCTGATTTTCCGTAAAGTTTCCAGTATATCAAAACAAAAACAAAAAAAAACAAAAACAAATGTACCTGGGTAGCTAAAGTCATTTACTACTTTAATATTCTTCCCATTACATATCCAACATTTATTACGTTTTAATCCGCCCTTTTTCCTAATACCATTATATTTGTTGTCAATGTCTTTTCTTCTAAACCCTACTAAACAGTTGGGTGGGTGACATATTGATTTCCTTCTGTGTGTGTGTCTTTGTTGTCTGTTTGTCTGTCTGTCACAAATCAAACATTCTTATCCGATCTTCACCAAACTTGAACAGATGTGTTTGACCATAAGTCTTCGGCCAAGTTCGATAACTAACCCTATCGGTCCATGCATTTCGGAATTATGGCCCTTAATTCACCGAACATCGGCCTTTTTACTCTTGTCCGCACTTTAAATCAAACATTTCTCATTTGATCTCCACCAAACTTGAAAAAAATGCGTTTGACTTTATATCCTCGGCCAAGTTCGATAACTGGCCGAGGCACTTCGGAATTATGGCCATTTAATTACCGAAAATCGTCCTTTTTACTAATATCCGCGCTCCAAGTCGACCATTTTCATCCGATCTTCACCAAACTTAAACACAATGCGTTTAACCATAAGTCGTCGTCCAAGTTCGATAACTAGCAAAATCGGCCAAGACATTTTGGAATTATGGCCCTT
This sequence comes from Mercenaria mercenaria, assembly GCF_021730395.1. Classification (NCBI taxonomy): domain Eukaryota; kingdom Metazoa; phylum Mollusca; class Bivalvia; order Venerida; family Veneridae; genus Mercenaria; species Mercenaria mercenaria. Next base: position 27,496 of record NW_026460138.1, on the reverse strand, counting down.
GAATGATCAACCTTTTCACTCTTGAAAGGTATAACTGTCGTGAGTAAACTGTATATTAAGAATGACTTACTATTAACAAAATTATGCAGTTGTGGGAGACATGCGCTTTTCTAAAACGCGGTTATAGTTCAATAATGAAATTAACCTGTCCTGGAGCTTCTGTGGTGTTGTGTCTATTATAATCATATCATCTGCACAAAATTATAATGATAAATTACTACTATATCGTCGATAATTAAACCAGATTTTCTATCATCTTGTAAAAATAACTCCAGCTCTTCCACGAAAAGAGAAAATAAAACCGGTGGCATTATCGCTCATGTCTCAACCCTACCGCATTTTCGTAAAATTCCGAATATACATTACAGTTTCTACAAAAAATCCAACCTTTTCACACATATCTTTGATAATTCTTAATAGTATACCTTGTATCCCATTTTATGTTATTTCAGCTATAATGCCTTTCTGTATATCGCATCTTTTTATATAGCCAAATACACAATATAGTCAATAATAGACTGACCTTTCCTAATGTTTAAGGATGAAGGGAGCATTTCGGCTAGAACAGTTACTGGACGGAAAACAGGTTAGCATTGTAAATTTAAGTTTATTTTGTATTTCTATTATTAGCTTACAAGAGCACGAAAGCTCAGGGTGAGCAATTGTGACCTGTCACTGTCCGGCGTCCGTTGGCGTCCGTCGTACGCCATCCGTCAACGTTTGCATTGTGAACACTGTAGAGGCCACAGCTGTAATCGAACATTTATGAATCTTAGTCAATATATTTGTCTTGATGATCTCTAGGTCAAGTTTGAAGCTGGGTCATGCGGGATCAAAAACTAGATCAGTAGGTTAGATCAAAGGAAAAGCTTGTGAACATTCTAGAGGTAATAGTTGAGGCCCTATCTTCATGAAACTTGGTTAAAATGTATTTCTTGATGATTTCTAGATCAAGCTTGAAATGGATTTTTAAGGGTCAAATATTAGGTAACTAGGTCAGATCAAAGAGAAATATTGTTTAAATTCTAGAGACCACAATTTAAAATTGAAACTCAGAAGAATTAGTCAGAATGTTTGTCTTGATGATCTCTAGGTCAAGTTTGAATCCGACCATGCTGGGTCAAAAACTATGTCTCCCATTCAGATCAGAGGAAAGGCTTGTGTACACCCTAGATGCCACAGTTTTGACCCTATGTTCCTATGTTTATGAAGCTTTGTCAGCATTTTTGTTTTTATAAACTCTAGGTCAAATTCAAAACTGGATCATATGGAGTCAAAAATTAGGGCAAAAGACCAGATCGAAGGAAAAGCTTGTGAACTTTCTAGAGGCCACAGTTGTACTCAATCTTTGAAACTTGGACAGAATTTTTTCTTGATGTCTTCTAGTTTAAGATAGATTCTGGGTTATTTTGGGTTTAAAACTAGGTCACCAGTTCAAATCAATTGGCTTGTAAACAATGTAGAGGCAAAAAGTTGTGATTCAATCTGTATGAAACTTGGCCAGAATATTTGTCTTGTTAATTTCTAGGCCAAGTCTAAAACTGAGTTATGTGGGGTCAAAAACTGGATCAGTTGCAAAATCAAAGAAAATATTTTTAACACTCTGTATACCACAATTTAAGTTTGAACCCCTTCAGAATTAGTAAGAACGTTTGTCTTGATGATCTCTAGGTCAACATTTTATCTGGGTCATTTGGGGGAAAACTAGGTCACCCATCAAATTAAAGGAAAAGCTTGTGAACACTCTAGAAGCCTCAGTTGTAACACGGTCTGTATATAACTTGGTCAGAATGTTTGTCTTAATGAATCTCCTCGGTAGCTTAATGATAGATCGTCCTCTTTGAGTCCGAGAGGTCGTGGGTTCGCTCCCCGGCCACGTCATACAAAAGACGTAAAAATTTACTATCAGCTACCTCGTTTGGCGCTCAGCATTGAGAGGGTAGTGCTAGGACTGATTAGTCCGGTGTAAGTATAATGTGACTGGGTAGGGTATCGTGTCACGTGTCTACGGCTTGATATTTCAGCGAGGCAGCACTATAAAGTTGGGCATTGTGCTCACTGCTACAAGTAACACCGTCATTTATATGAGTGAAAAATTGTTTAAAAAGAGGTAAACCCCGAACACACACAAACACACGCACGCACACACACACGCACGCACACACACACACAAACACACAGGCACGCACGCACGCGTGCACAATTCTGTATGTCAATATTGAAACTGGGTCATGTGGGGTCAAAAACTAGGTCAGTACGCAAGATCAAAGGAAATCTTCATAACACTCTATAGAGTCCGAGGTTTAAATTTAAAATTTATGCGAATTGGTCAGAATGTTTGTCTTGATGCTCTCTCGCTCAAGTTCAAATCTAGGTCATGTGGGGTAAAAACTAAGTCACCCGTTGAAATCAAAGGAACACTCTAGAGGCTATAGTTGTAACACACTTTTTATAAAACTTTGGATAATCGTATCGACAATAAATAACAAATTTACAAAACTCATTATGAAAAAAAAAAACAGCAAATAAACAACACTTCTGAACGAAACGGTATACTCTGACCTAAGGCGAATTCTACGACACTTTAAGCAAGTAATTGTTTAAAATATAACCAGTTCACTTGCTTTTATTATCTTACTGTATTGTTGTTTTTCAAAGTACATTTTTTCTATTTTCATATTTTCCAGCTTGCCTGATGCGTTGTTTAATATGGATTCTTCGTTATCCGTGTACATGTTCCAAACAAAAAGTGTCTATAAATTTTATTGGTGCACTATGGATGGGGTTTGACCTTATAAAGATCATTTTGGTATCAATATACGTAAGTGAAGTTTGATAGTGAATTCAGTAATTTGTTAATTTTATATAAAGATGTAGGATCAATATTTTTTCTATAGTTAAGACATTTTCATACTCTGTGAGCTTGAAGAATATTAGTCTTTAAGAAAAATAATGGCAGACAAAACACATGCTATCGCAGTTGTTTTTCTTTTTCTTTTTTATTTTATAGGGCATTTTTTCACCAAATGTTTTAGCATTTCTTAAATTAAGCACGATATTAAGGATATGGATACTTTATAAAACATATAATATTCAAGAGATTTCAGGTCTTACAGGTTTCTATTAATAAAAGATGATATTCTTATATATGTTTATTCCTAGCTCACTTATTTACAGGTGTGCAAGGTTGCGGAACACAGAGGCAGATTCAGCGTGTTGGTAAACCATGGACATGTTACACTCAGGCACATGTTGCTACGTGGCTGGGATGCAAGTTAGTAATAGATGCCCATTTGTATCACGCATTTGCCATTTGTTATTAACAAGGTCTTTTAAATAGATTGGCTTGGATGAGCTAGTTTTCCCTGCCATAACTATCATGGTGATTTATCGCCTGCAAATTAGCCCGAAACGACAACCGCTGTTATGACTTTAAATAGAAAAAGTGGAAACTCCACATGTTGCAGACTCGGTTTAAATGAGCATGTTCCTTAGCGGTAGTGGAAATGCATGCTACCACCCAAGCCCTCAAATCCAACAAGTTACAAGCACCAAAATACACAATACAGGAGAATGTTGTGACAATACATTAGGCATATTATAAAACACGTCTTTTTTTAATTTGTTGTAATGTATTTCTCTTACATTACTAAAGTTATACTTAATTTATTAAAAGTTTTAAAGTTCTTCAGCAGACATTGTAAAGTACCAACAATCAAAAATCTGGAAACCATTTCACATGAAGTGACTTTACATAAGTAAAAGAACAAAACAGATATAAACCCCATTTGAATAGATAGATATTAGAATACTGTAGTATTCGGTAGAATATTGTACAAAGAAAATGGATTTTACTAATTTTTGAAGAGCTTTCGATGTTTTAGAACAATATATGATGCATTCAGTTTGTCTTTTGTTTCGCTGACAGTTCCTAAGAGTCATGTAAGCGTCTTTTATGTGCTAATTATAATTAAGAAATGAAATGATTTTTACGGTGTTCATGCGAAATGAACGACAGAATAGGATCGGTAAATCCATGAACCGCGCTAGTGATTCATGTTTAATTTGCCGATCCTATTCTGTTGGTAATTTCGCATGAACTACGAAAAAAATAGTTTCATTTCTTATATTTGCATTATATTTCCTTTCCATTTGTTAATAAGATAATTTTATAAATTGCACATATTTTGTGCCATTTAACAGCTTACCGGTCATTCTGTCCACAACCACACGGAACAACTGCGACTTCATCCAAGGAACATTCTCCTTGACTAAACACGTACGTCGTCAAAATGGCGGCTTATTATCACTAAGCAGCTATGACGTAAATTTCGCGCCTTTCCTATTGTTGCTCATACGAAACGAACATAATAATTTTCAATGGAAAAAAAAAAAAGTAAATATTAGTGTTTGAAGCAATCACGTCAATAATTGTACGTAAGGGTTAGAATATTGTTCTCTATATATAACGGGTTACAAGTATATCTCCGTTTGTGTGTATATATATATATATATATATAAACTGGCCAAAAACAGAAACGCTGGTTATCTCAAAATTCTACATTCATACGTGAACAAGGCCAAACAAAACAAAAAGCAAATAATAATGACATTTCAATAAACTAAAACATCAATTTCTAATCAAACGTTAACTGGGATCATATGAGTTTGAGCTGTAATATTTGTTTTCGACTTTTCTTTCTATGAACCGGCTGTTTCATATCAGACTGACACTAAAGATGTCTGTCGGTGGACACTTTCTCGGGCTTGTGACTTGGTGGTCCGGTCATGCGCTGCCTGTACTTGACTCTGGACTGTTTGGGCCCGAGATCCCTGATCGTGATCAACGGATGCAACATCACTTCTCAGATCAATGTGATTATTTAGACAGCACGTGATTTGCACAGGTCTATAAAATATTACTATAGCGAGATATTCTAGTTACATCAAGAGCTGCTTGAAATACCAATAAATGACGTATTACTATAGAGTAATAATGAGATAACCATGAACAAAGAATTTGTTTGTATCACAGTTTAGGTACCATTTTGGACCTATGATGCTTACTTGTGCATATCTAGGCCTGCATAGACTTAACATGTTTTTTTCACATCGATATAAAAGTCTAACTCATTTCCGAGATTTCTCACGCTGTTTTCTTGCTTTGGTTACAGATCTAGAGTCACCAGTGTTCGTCAGTGTGTCTGGATGAAGGGTGTTGCACAGTTTATTGTATCTCTTATATGATATTCAATCATATGAAATGCTCATTGTAAATAAGATTCATTTGGTTAAATGCAGTTTTGACATAAAATAGTATGATAAGATTTCCGTCCTATTACTCAAAAAGTCTTCCAATACAGGTTTTGAGACGTTGCCCTACCCACCAGCGCATGGGGAATTCGCCGTTTACAATGTGGAAGACTTAGTAAAAAGTATCGACTACACAGTTCAGCAGGTGTGTATTCTTCTCTTATCCTTTTCTGATAATCATTGTCATTCTAGGCAATTTATTTTTGGCTAAAATAGGTCTTTGTATACTTTGATGTGTATACTTTGAGGAGACAAAATCGAAAATTCTTCTCGCGCCTGTAATGTAATAAAACTTATTAGAGTCTGATGGCCCTTGCACGCTTCCGTAGAATAAACATTTATTAGAAGAAATTCATTTTGAAACCATTTTGAAATGTCTAGGTCTGCCGCTGTCAAAATCGAAAACATCTAACATTCGAGGTGTGTACTGACACCTTTAAACAACATCAAAAGACCTTTACAACGACCTGACGAAGCTATAAACACCACCATATACCCTTCCTACGTTACGGACCTCTGTGAGAAATGTTTTTATTCCGAGTTCAAATATGTTTTCGTATAAGAAAAAGCTGAAATGTCGTGCAAAATCCCAGGTATTTTCAAATTGTTAGAAAGTGCTGAAAACTGACACTAAACTAGTAAAAACAACAACAACAACAAAAACAAGATGTCCACGTGCATACATTTAGAAGGGGTGACCCCTGTGCTCACACCCTGACTTTTTTTTTTTTACAAAATAATGCATTCTAGAAAAAAGGCCGATCCCATTTATTATATATTGTATTAACGTTTCTATCCGTATCTTATGTGTTTTCTTATTTCATTGATCAGAGCTGTATTCATTATTAATATTACATATTTCTTACTTAAAATCTTATGGGCCACGATTAAAAGTGCTTCCCAGAGGTATAACCCGGATGTAGTTGAATACAGCTGTTCTACTGAATAGAACTGAATACTGTTATTCAACCATTACGGAACGCTTTCTGTAATTAATATACACCATGCGCTGACTACAATATTGCACGTAGACATAAAATTAGCCTTTACTACGAAAGACCCGTGGTGACATTTCAACTTCATTATTTCACGATTTCTGCTTCCTGATTTCACGATTTCCACTTCATGAATTCACGATTTCACGATTTCCACTTCATGAATTCACGATTTCACGATTTCCACTTCACGATTTCACGATTTCAACTTCACGAATTCACGATTTCCACTTCACGAATTCACGATTTCACGATTTCCACTTCACGATTTCACGATTTCAACTTCACGAATTCACGATTTCCACTTCACGAATTCACGATTTCACGATTTCAACTTCATGAATTCACGATTTCACCATCGTGAAATCGTGAATTCGTGAAGTGGAAATCGAGAATTCGTGAAGTGGAAATCGTGAATTCATGAAGTGGAAATCGTGAAATCGTGAATTCATGAAGTGGAAATCGTGAAATCATGAAGCAGAAATCGTGAAATAATGAAGTTGAAATGTCACCACGGGTCTTTCGTACTTTACCCATATTTAAAATCACTTCCTGATTTTCTTTTCTGGATGTGCGACTGAAAAATAAAGAAAAGTGGAAATTCTTTAAACCCAGAAAACCCGGAAATGTATTGACGGAAAACCCGGAATACCTTTAAATGACCATAACTTTAAAAGTATGTGTGCTAAAATTTTGAAATTTGGTATGTATATTACCCTTTATCCTTAATATTAGTTAAAATGCAGAACTAGTCCGAATGTTTGTCTTGATGATCTCTAGGTCAAGTTTCAGTCTGGATCATGTGGGGTCAATTTATTTGAAAAATTCCTAGGACGGTATATAATCCAGGAATCGTCCCTTTTTTCAAGACTAAAATACGGACTTTAGCAAAACCCGGAAAACTAAATTTAAAACTACGTGCTAGAGCTTCAGAATTTTTTGCATATATACTTCACCCTTCATTCAAAAGCATATATAAAATTTTAATTAATCAGACATTTTACAGATATCTGAATTTAACCCTTCTTACAGACCAAAAAACCAATTTCCGAAATCCAAGACAATACAATCAGGCCTATGTACGTAACTTTTAAAATGTGATTATAACGTAATTGTATCTAAAACCTTTATAAAAGTTATAATTTTCAAAAAATGTAAAAATATACTGACAACATATATATGTACTTAATCTTGAAATGTAATTGTTGAAGATAAGAAATTATATGTACGCGTCCCCTATACAGAACAGAACATGATCTTTATTACATCCAAGTAATTATACAATATGGGGATACAACATAATGTCAATACAAAATAACATGATAGCATAAACTTTCGACAGACAAATATTATTTTGTTAGGGGAAATGATGTATTTATCAGAAATACTATACATCAGCCAGGTAGAAATCATCATTTCAAATATTACAGAGATTAGAAAGTTATTTTATTTTACCAACATTAATTAAATTAAAGACAAAATTGACATGAATCATAGCAAGTAATGTAGTTAAGAACGAATCAACAACAACAACAAAAAATAAGATGTCATGAATATAATTCTGTATTTTAAAATTCTGTAACGTTGGAATAATGTTGTCAAAGATGAGTCACTCACGCGTGGGATGTATACTAATTATAGTGTCTACATCGTACTATTTTTTACTATGATAGTAGTGCGGTTATAATAATTACTCAGGCATATTATTCATGAATGGAGTAAACATGTGTGAACGGATCATTAACTAATGGTCCGAGAGCTCACGGACTTTTATTGCAACAAATGAGGCCAAAAAAAGTTTATACATTTTTGGAAACAATACTTCATATCCTCAATGAGAACCCATTTCTTAAGTGTCAAAGTCGTGCCTATAACTTGTTCCCTTATGTTTGTGATAGGGGAGGTAAAACTCACTTGAAAAAATATAAGGGGGTTAGGTATAGTTAACGGCTACCAGTTTTTTTCACTGTTTAATTAAAGTAGATATCCGATTGTCAGTAAATTTATATATGTCAAACAATGACAGTAATAAGAAATTCATCAAAATGGAATGAAGTGCAAACTTGATATTCAAGATCAAAGGTCAAAATTATGAGAAAATCACAAAAATTGACATATTTGAAATTTATAGTTATTCTGAGAAAAAAGTTTGTTATCATAAATCAAACATCTTTATCTATGTAATGTGTATATAACAGCAAAAATTAGAAATACAAATATTATTGTAAAAAGTCAAGGTCAGCCATTGAAGGTCAAACTTCATTTTCATGCAAAATGTGAAAACTGTTACGTTTACTTTTTCTAATCTGTTTAATATGTCATCACATTATTAGTCGATTATTAGTCGCTGAAGTTAATTCGTTTAAATGTTTGTATGTCAGGCAATGTCAGCAGTGCAGAGGTAACCCCAAAACCGCCAAGAGTAAAGCTAATATCAAAGGTCAAAGGTCAAATTTGTGTGAAAAATTGCATAAATAGCTTCCTGTTTAAAAAGTAACAGATACCTTTTATCATTATAACTAATTAGTCGTGATTTAGTTTAATGTAAATATGTCCCACAATGTCAATTATAAAATATAATCTGGATTGCGTCAAGTTCAAATGAGATATTATGGGTCAAAGGTCACTTTCAAGTAAAAGAATGAAAAATAGCTCTTTAACTGTTCTCTTTGTTGATAATATATTGTCGATCTTAGTCAATGATATCAGTTCATTTTAATGTATAAATGTTAGGCAATGTTTTCAAAACATTCAAGTTCAAACATAATATCAAAGGTCAAGGGTCATTCAAAAGTATTTGTTTCGTCATTTTAGTAACTGATCGTTGTTCATTTTACTGTATATATGTCAGACGATGTCAGTGAAGAGAAAATATGTCAAGGTCAAACCTGGTATTGAAGGTTAGAGGTCATTTTTATATAAAGAGCACAAAACGCAGCATACTTACTCAAATAGCTTGTAATTATTATTCATTGTTGCCAGTTTACTTTAATGTATACATGTGAATTAAGGTCAGCTATGTAGTTCTTATCCCAATAAGTCAGAGGCAACCTATTATTAAAGGTCAAAAGTCAAATTTGTGTTAAAATTCGCAAAAAGCAGCATTTTGCAATTTTTTTTTTTTTTATTGTTTCAGGGTATTTTGTCACTAGTTAAACTGATCATTTTTCATTTTAAAATATCTATAACAGACAATATCACTGTTGAAATAATAATGGTCAAGGTGAAACTGACATTAAAGGTCAAAGGTCATTTTCATGTAAACATTTAAAATACAGCATATCTATTGTTTCCTCGTTAAAAATTAACTACTAATTACTTCCATTGATAATAATTTTTTCTTATGTATAATTGTAAGGCAATGTCAGCAATGCATATCTAATTTCAAAAACAGTGATTGGTAAAGCTTAGGTAAAATGTCAAATTTGAGTGAACGATCGCAAAAGATGCATTTTTGCAATACTTTTCATTTTTAAAGGTATTTTGTCATTAATATATATATTATTATTTATATATAGGTCATTGTCAACAATGAAGATATCGTCAGACATGAGTCCATAGATCAACCCTTTTAAAGGCTAAAATTCATTTTCGGTTAAAAATGCAAAAGTTAACACTGTTATTTTATCTCTTTGTTAAGATATATTGTCGTTATAACTTGATGTTAATTCATTTTAATGTTAACCTTTACTTACTTACTTACTGCGTTCCATCTTCTTATGGCCGTTTTATATTTTAAGGTTAAATGCGACAACGAAATGCACCGTATTCTGCAAGTTGCTGGCATCTCCCACAGCTTGGTCTCAAATGAAATGTCTGGGGGCCAACTTTCTGGCGTGCTTCTTCCAGATAGGAGCAGCTCTGCAGGATTCGGAATGGTGTTTGTTCCTCTAATCTGCAATGACATTTAGCTGTCTCTGCAACACCCATCTCCTATATATGTTTTCTCAGGCCACAGTGTCCAGTACGCAGACGGAAGATAGTTGTTTGACTGTGCCTTATTAGCACAGTGTCCAGTACGCAGACGGAAGATAGTTGTTTGACTGTGCCTTATTAGCTTGTGTAGACTGTCATGATTGGGCAGTTAGCCTCCATTTATGTTCATCCGGTTTGACACAAAGCTGTTCTTCAGTAGAGTCTGAGCTTCTCTGTATGAAATTGGAGGTTGGTGCTGTAATTGCTTGGCTGTTTCCTTTGCAAGTTTGTCAGCAGCTTCATGCCCGGCTATGCCCACATGTGCAGGAATCCATTGAAATGTTACATTGTTGCTTTCAGACAGGAGATTGATGATTTTTAGCAGTTTACTCGATAAGATGTCTGATAGACCTGCTGAGAGAGCCTGAAGAGTTGACTTGGAGTCTGAAATGAAAACAATATTCTGTCCCTTTTCTCCTCAATCATACAGTTAGAGTGTGGCCGATGTGAGGGCTTGCATCTCGGCTCTGAAGTTGGAGCATCTCTTGCCGACTAGATAAGAGAGTGTGAGAGTGGAGTTGTTTGAAATTTGATGTAGGCACCACTCACAGCATTCTAAACTGCTTTTCCCACTAATTCATTGGTATATGCTTGGATCCAAGAGTGTGCTTAATAGCGGTCATTGATAATTTCTAGCGTTAGAGATTGTTGGTGAGCCTGATACCGTTTTTCCTTTTCTTCTACTCCTGGCATCTCCAATCTGATCTTCGAAGCACAATGTCTAGGAACCCATAAATCGGGTTCAACCGGCTCTGCCTCTGCGCCCTGTGCTCTTGCTTTCCCTATTTGTAGTTCTTTGACGATATGGTTGAGAGTTTGTCGTTTCATTTCGTTTTCGGTTCTGCTTTCAAGTTCTCAGTGGAGTGGATGTGATGGTAGTCTCTTTGCCTTCTCTGCCTACACAAGGGCTTTTGTACTCTCGTCTTGCCTCTAATGGCTGAAGGTTGGCTGTCTTTTCATGTCTTTTATTGGAATTGTTTTCAGTTTTCAGAGAATTATCCTCAGGTCTGAATTTTGAACCTTGTCCTGTTTACCTTTACTGGTTTAAGAAGCGGTTTCCCATGAGGTGGATGCGTACTCTGCTATTGGCCTATAGGCTTGTCGTAGGAGCTTTCCATTGTCTCCCCAACTTGTTCCAACCAGTTTTACATACTGGCGAGTTTCTTGAAGACCCTCACCTTTGACTAATAATGAAAAGAAGTATATGTTATTTTTCAAATAAAGAGCTATTTAAGCATTTTTTTCCCAACAAATTTTCAATAATATTTACATTTCTGATTTTTGCTGATATATACACATTACATGGATAAAGATGAGTGACTTATGATAATAAACTTTTTTTCTTAGAATAAAATTAAATTTCAAATATGCCATTTTTGTGATTTTCACTTAAATTTTAAATTTGACAATGAATATCAAGTTTGCCTTTCATTCCATCTCGATGAATTTCTTATTGCTGTCATTGTTTGACATATATACGTTTACTGACAATCAAATAGTCACTGTAATTTAACAGTGAAAAAACTAGTAGACGAAACTTTTACACTACCCCCTAATAATTTTATAGGTGAGTTTTATCTCCCCTATCACAAACATAAGTGAACAAAATGTAGATAGGCACGGCTTTGACACTTCAGAAATGGGTTTTCATGGAATATATTGTTTCCAAAAATGTTTAAACTTCTTTTGGCCTCAATTGTTGCAATAAAACTCCGTGAGCTCTTTGATCAAAAGGTAAAGGTAGGTCAATTAATTCAATTAGAGCTGTTATTATTGCTCTGATCATTTTTCAGGTTTCTGGCAAAATACACGATGAATTAGAGTTATTAAGTAAGTTTCGAAAGTAACGTTTAATACCTGTTACAGTAATATTCGTTAAAAATGGTAAGTTACATTTGAATAAAAAAAGTGCTGCTCAGTACCTACAGCTCCACTATTGCATTCTGAACATGTTCGATCCGGGAAATGTGTGCCTTCATACCTCCCGGTTTCAACCGGTAGTCTGAGATTGCATGTGCGAAATCTGAAAAAAGTAAGAGAATCAGTCTTCGGAAGAATTACGAAATAATTATCATACTCTTAATTTTAATTGTTTGATAAACTATTATATGTCATTTCTTTATTGGACTGTTGCATCTTGGTGTGCCATTCTTGTTTTAATTGGTCAATGAGAGTTTGTTTAATTTGCTTGTACAGATATTTAGTAACATCAGTATTCTGATATAACCATAGGACAGGTCTTCCAACACTTTTTGAATTGCCTTGATTTTACTTATCCATTTTTAGTCGAATTAGTCCTTGGACATCATATATTTGTAAATCATAGAGGATAATTTAGTATCTCTGCCAAGAAACAGTTTAACCCAATAAGAGATCATTCTTGTTTTAACTATTATAGATATTTGATATCTACCCAATTCGCCAAAGAGCATTGGAGTACTTTTGTGCATATTTGTTATTCTTGGGAGGAAGTCGTTATGAACTCTCTCAAGCAAATCAATATTTTCAAAACCAGATATTTCTGATCCGTATTTCAGTATAGGTAAAACTGTATTATCAAATAGTTTTAAAATGAGATCGACAGGGAGATCAGCATTGTTTGTCCATGTAAGATACATAGCTTTGTTTGCTTGCTGGACTATATGCTCCCTGGCGTTCAGGAATGACTTTGCAAATACGTGGCTCTGAGACTGTGTTTTTTGTGCTGTATGCTTCCGAGAAATCTACCCTTACCATTATCTTTTTGAGATTTCAATTTGCTGGGTTCCGAGTGTAAAGTTAAAATTATTAGTGTTTCTTGCACCAAAGACATTTTTTTTCTAAATTTACTGTTAATTTCCAGTTATTGCAGTATCATTAAATTGATGTAAAGAGTTCTGAAAAGCAGACGTATTAGAAGAAACAATAAAAATGTCAACAGCATAGAGTACATGTAATAGTAAAAGTTTACGTCAGATTTCATCATCGGGACTATAAAGCTCTATTCGCATAGCACCATTTGCCTTCAAAAAGGATTACAAATCATAAAGATACAGAGAAAAAAGTATGGGACTCAGTTTTTTCCCTAACGCAAGCCAGTTTCAGACACGAGGACTAACAATTTATTATTATTCTGGGAAACACATGATTTGATATTCTGATACATATTAAATATTACTTTACATGTGCCACAAACCCATAGCGCCAATTTTTATCAAAGCACTGAGAAAAATCCACATATGAACAGAGTTTTTGCTACTTTTCCTTTAAAATTTCAATAAAGGCATGAAGTGTAAAAATGTGATCTGAACAAGAATGGCCTTTTCTAAACCCGGCATGATTTTCATCCAACAGATTGAATGTTTCGACATATTTTAAACTGCGGTAAATGGTTTGCCTGCACTGCTAAGTATTGTGTTGGGCCTGAAATTATTAGGTTTCTCCGAGATTCCGTTATTTTTAAAAATTGGTATAATGGTTCCTTCAAGCCAAGAAGAAGAGATTGAGCCAGTATCAAGCACACTATTTAATAACCTGACATAAATTTGCATTAAAATATGTTTCGTGCTCTTTATGTGCTCATTAATAATATTACCCGATTGACTCATTGCTTTTCCGTTGTTAAGTTTGTTAATACGCGCAGTTACTTCGAAGACGTTAATCTGTAAGTTAAGAAATTGATTTTAGTTATCGAGAAATACCGGTATTTGATCATCCAACGAATCATATCCTTGATCCTCATGCAAATTGGTATTTATTTTCTTTAAAGTATTCATAAAACTCTTAAATAAATGTTTTTTCTTCTTTTCGTTTTGGTTTTAAACGTTTCAGAAAACTCCAGTACTTTTTTAGAGTTATTTTAACTAATCGACCTTAACTTTTGAGCTTTGTTTTTTTGAAAGATATATTACTCGCGCAATTAAATGTAATATTGGCTGAATGTTCAAAAACTGCCTTTAATTCGTTAGTAATATTTTCTATAGACTATCCGGTTCGTGGCGTTTGGAATATTTATAGAATATCGTTTACCTGCTTTATATCAACATTTTGTGTAAATTCGTTAAATTTATTTGTGTTCCACTTTGCTTTCGAACCAGTAAATGGACTGTTCAACGGAGCACTTTGCTCTTTCATATGTGTTTTAACGACCATATTAACGCATTATGACCATCCGAAAATATTGGATCAGTTTCAGTTATTTCAAATTCGTTTAAACTGTTAAACCCTTTCGCACTTGTAATAACATAATCAATAATAGACTTATCCCTAAAAGTGTATCAGCCCTGGTTCAAATATTTCCCAACTCTAGCATTACCGATATTAAGTTATTGTTTCGGCACATTTCAGTTACCATAAGTCCATGATCATTCGTTTTTTTTATCCTGAGATTTACCTGACAAAGGAATTCCTAACTCTTCCAAAGCAATATATTTATCAAATTGCGTTTGCAAATCATGATCAATATGAAAAACTTCATTAAAACCGGTTAACTGTAATACTCTGGCATTAAAATCGTCAGTTAGGAACACAAGTTTATTTCGTCTTCAAATATGTATAAATCAAAATCATTGTAGCAACGTGAGTTTTATGGGGACAAGTAGATGACGCTTAAAACTGCATTTTCACTAGTACATAACAATTGTTTATCAAAAAACAACCAAAGAACGTATTCATTATTGTTTGGTAAAATTTTAACATATCTAGAGATATTCTTACGGACATACACACCTATATCACCGGATTTACGTTTGTAACTTTGTTCTCTATTAGCACAGAAAATATAATACTTTTAAATACAGTAAACAAGGTCTGGATATAAGCATGTTTTTGCTTGATTTTTGTTGTTGTCGTTGTTTTTTATTTACCATAAAAAATGTTCTGTTCTGTTCGGCCACCAAAGAAGAAAAGTGCTGTTACTTTGTTTGATCAACGCTCACACCTACTTTTGACCGTGTCCGCTACCAATTTTGAGAACTCCTAATTTATAAATGTGATGGCATAAATTAATTAATTACTCAATTTATTTATAGATGATTTTATCAAATGACGTTTTTTAGCTCAATCAAGCGGGCCGCAGTACTTAGATGACGGCTTGTATTTGAAGTAATTTATACTGTATTTGAAAACATTTCCATCATATTATCAGAACAGATCTGTTCTGTTCTGTTATTTAAGGTGTAACAATAGATGTGTAAAGCAATTATTGCGTCAATCAACGATTAATTCCTTTGAAGTAATATATATTTTGATGAAGTGAATAAATTATAGCGTTTTAAACAGAGTTATTATTTTGAGTATATAAAGGTTAACATTATATGATTTTATTATTCTATTGCAAATAACTTTTTTAAAAAAGAACATATTACTATGTAAGTATTATACCAGAATAAGTTTAGGATCGAATATCTAAATACTGAGAGATAATCTTGCCATAAATTCCTTCCCGTGTTTTCCTGGTTTCCCGATGTGCTATTTTAAAACTAATTTTATTGGTGAAAACCAAAACGTATTTAGGATATGTTAATAAAAGCCAATCTTGCCACTATTAAATATATATATGAAAACTTGACCAAACATGAATTTAAAAAACGATGAATTATCAATACAATTTTACAGGTTGAAACGTACTTAGAATTCACCATGGAATTTATTAAGGATGTTAAACATATCGTTTTGCTTTCATTCTAGAAAACACTATACCCTTATAATAAAGGAAAATAATAGATTACTTACAATAAGCTATAGCGTACTTCACAGAGGTACTGTTTTCAAACTTTGAAATTGATATTTCATCGATCAGGTTTTATATGCCTCATATGATATCTCATTTGTACATTCAATTGTTTTGAAAATAGTTCATTCAATCTTTTTCCTAAAATACAAAAGATGCCTAAAATGCAATGTGAAGAACCAAGAGTACAAACTGTCCGTATGTATTTTATCTGTAAATTGCCTGACGTTGTTGGTCAAGTGTGACAAAAAATTCTGTAAGATAAAGTAGTTCCATAAAATGTGTGTTGGCTATGTAGAAACTGTGAGAGGAATAAAATGGCTTTATAAACAATGTAGTGATATAGGATACAGATTGCAACCGGTGCTTTGTGAAGAATTGCGTTGATTTGCATGCAGTTACATTCTGTTGATTATTGAATTAGTAATAGATAAATAATTGAAGTGAATTAAATAATTACATGGAGATTTTTGTTAGTATCTTACCTGTTTGACGTCACATGTATATTCTATGTTATGCCTTATTATACTTGTTATGAACAATTTCAGTTATGAAGCAATGTATGTTATGACAAAATTGAAAAATTGAAAAATCGTTACCTCTCTTTTGTATCTCCATTTGAGTGAAGTGATCTTAAAATTGGTAACATGATCGTGATTCTGTTGAGCCTTTGAAAATTATCTGATTAATTTTGTTTCGCAACACAAGTTATAACCAAGGATGTAGTATGTCTTGATAAATTTTCTAAGCTATAGCAAACATAGTTTTAAATAGATATAAATTTAGAAGTCTTCCATGTTTTCTGAAATTTGGTATTGGTAAAAACCCGGACAATTTCAGGATTCTATGGCGCCCTAGGAAATTACCGAATAAAGTCAGTATTAATAATAGAGTGAAGTATTCGATTGAAAATGTACCAGATTAATGACTTCAGTACAATGTTATACAAAACTGAAGTACGAATAGCTACCTGCGGGCTATTTCTCTATTAGTACGGGTGAGCAAAATTAACACATTGTTTCCTCCTCAATTTTAAAACATTTTGACAGCCAAAGCAACCTCTACCACTAACAACATGGGTTTCGTGAATGTGTCTATCAACTAATAATGTTGGTTAATGACCTGGTTGACGCTGTCTATGATAAGAAACAAGTAGACTTCATACTACTAGATTTCAGTTAGGCTTTCGTTTCGATAAGGTCAGCTATGAGAAGTCTTACTGAAAATGCACGATGATGAAGTGAGAGGTCAAACTCTAAAGAGGATTAAAATTAAAAAGTTTCTTGATAACTGAATCCAATCAGTTGTCCCGAATGGCACCAGTTCAGATGCCATGCCAGTCCCATCTGGTGTTCTACAGGTGTCTGTCCTTGGTTCCCTACTCGTTGTAGCTTATATAAAGGATCTCCAACAAAAATCAACTCCGAAGTCCACCACTTTGCGGATGATACAGCAGTCTATCTCAAACTGTCATCTGCAAATGAATCAGTTTCACCCTAAAATGACCTCAAAATGTTAGAAGAGCTAGGATTGGAGTGGGATAAGGCATTCAGCCCCTCAAAATGTTAAACTATCCACGTCACAAACATCCTTTTCCCACCTAGTACTACCTCCATAGAATCAGTCACCTCGGCCAAATATATTGGCGTTGATATATCAAATTTTGTTGTGGGATGTCCACATCAATAGGTCAACAAAGACAGCAACTCAAACGTAACGGTTTCTGTGTAGAAACATCAAGGTCAAATCTTATCTCCTGAAGTCCATGGCTTTCCAGACACTTGTTAGACCCCAGCTGGAATATGAAGTGTGGTCACCCTAAACCCAAACCCTCATGGACCAGATAGAGGGTGTCCAGAGACGGGCAGCTTGTTAGATTAACGCTGACTACTACCGCACAGAGATGCTACAATGCCTTAAACTTCGTCGCCTTGATCTCCGACGTATTGAAAATGAACTTTCTCTAATGTACAAAATCCACCATGATTTAATTCTCATCCCCAAAGAAGGCTTCTTAATTCCCCTCACTTGCCGAACACGTCACCCCCATTCCCTCAGTTACAAGATATCAGCAACTATAGATAACTTCAAGTATTCTAGTCCAGAACAGTATATGACTTTAATTATCTCCCTCCTGTTGTTGCCATCTTCCCTACACTTGAGCAGTTCATTCTAACAAACGATATGCTGTATTGATCATATCTCACCTTGAACTGCCTGATAGCTGCTTTTATACTTTATACCAAACTAATTTTCCTTGCTTTTAACTATCCTTGTGATTTGACGCGCCAAATGTGTACGTCCCCGTAAGGGGTTTGACATTATCGAAAGATAAATGGATAGAATAGCCTGAGAGGCTATTCGTACGGGACCGTCCCGAACAAATAGCCAGTTCCTATGCAAAATCTATTTTTACAACAACAAAGAAAGTCATTTCTAGCAGGTCCGTAAGACTTTGTGTGTTTTACATCACAATTTCTGCCTTTACTGCCTTTTTTGAACAATAAATGCAATTTGATAACAGATATATTTTTGCAGAAATGTCAAAGCAGAGCCGGATCATTATTTCTTTTTGGGACCTACGGGTCATTACATATTTCATGATATTTTAACTATTCGTATCTCAACAATATTTTACTATCCAAGTCAGACTAATGGGCGAATGAGTGCATTAGACTGCTTTCTACAAATCTACAAAGTTATTTGCTTTATTTTTACGTTGATTTTGAACGGCATAAAAACTTCAAGAAAGCACATGTCAACATTTAACAAAGTTCTTCCAGAAAATTATTATTCGTACACGATCGAAAAGGGTTTCCGGCAAGGCCCCAGCCAGCATTCTATATCGGCCCGATATCAAACCGACGTCGTTGTCTATAACGGCCCGATATCGGCTTCAACTTCGGCTGCAAATAGGAATGATGTCGGCCCGACGTCGGCAGACGGTATCGGGCCAACATCATAATGACATTGGTCCGATATTGGCAAACGATATTTGGCCAACATCAAAATGATATCGGCCCGATATTGGCAGATCATATCGTGGTCGCGAAATAGTGTGACACGCAGTGCTTTATCAAAGTTTTCTTAAAATATACACTTTATAAATTCTCAGAGTAATTTTCTTGAGAACTGATGTGTCTCGCATCATGTGTATGATGCTTATTTGATTTTATTGATATTATATTTTTCACAACTATATACTGCATGTTTTATACAGTTACGTAAGCTTTCTGTATACTCTTAACACTATTAAAATTGTTCAATTAGAATTTTAAACATATTTATATTTTCATTTTTTTTTGTAAATATAAGTATTTCTATGGAGGCAATTTACATAAAAATAAAAATCATCTTAATTATTACCTCCCTTTATTACATATAAAATTTTGATAAATACCGTCTACAAATTTTGTTTGGAACCTAGTTTGATTAACTCTGGCATACATCATATTTGCTTAAAAAATTAGCACATATATACAATAGATTACTTTTTCACATTTATCAATAATATTTTGAAAAATATAGTTATATTAGAGAATCCAATATCGACACGATGTCAATCCGACGTACGAAATAGTTACACTGATTGATGTCGATCTACCGATTACAATATTTTGCGGCACTACAACGGCCCGACGTCGGCCCTACATCGGCACATTTTGCCGACATTCCGACATTATACCTATATCGGGCCGATATAGTCATGCTGGCTGGAGCATTCCTCTTTTCAGAGTAAGCATGACAGTAAGAAATATTTTTAAATTACCAGATCTTGTTTTAAGATTTTCACTTCAATTAAAGAGTCATTGATGACTTTCTTTAAATCAACTCCATTTTCTCTAAAGCCATCATTTGCAAAACAGACAGTAAAAAAATCTTATCAAGCAATGAATGTTGTCTTATCACCCTCATCAATGGCTATTGTCTCCACGATATTTCATAAAAAAATTCTTTTTCTTCTGTTTATAGGTAAACCGATATGAACGGGTGTAAATTGCTACGAAAATAAGAGAAAATCTTGACTGAATAAGTACCATGTGTTTTTTTTTATAAAAATAAATAGGGCGATTATTAGTACCTTTAAGCCTAAATGTTTTATTTCATCAAGTTCTTATTATAGTATTATTATATTCAATGATTCTAGCCAAAACTATTTTTGCAAATGTTGATGTCGTTATCACCAATATCGATGTACATACTCACGGCGTACAAATGACACGGGATGAAATTGCTTAAGACTTCTTAATTTATTGTGCTATTTTTCACCCCTCAACTCTTCCGACCCATTTCAGCCTCACTTTATAACATTGATATCAAAAGATAGTAGCCTGTTATTCTCTATTACACTCCTTTGTATAGTACTTATTTTCGTTTTGGTTGAAAGTAACATCGACCCTGTTTATTTCTAGCGGTGACGTTCATGCATCGAACGAAGAAAGATCCCAAAATACCAATGGAGGTAATTCGGGCATTTGTAGATTCCTTGGTATAATCACCAGGCTTAAGTGAATTGGTAATGTAATACTGAAATACATTATATCTTCCGTAGTGTTTTAGTGTGTATGCTTAAAAGTCTTCTTTCTTTCAGTTGTACAATGCTGAAGTGGCGGCAACTGGTAATTTCATGAAACTCAGAAAAGATGACATCATAATTGCCTTTACATATTTCAATGTTACAGAGAACAAATCGAAACAAACATTTTCAAATCTGAAAATTAAAGGTAAACAAAAGATTGTATTTGACTAATTTGCAATAACAAATAAAAGAGTTAAACGTTAAAAGTTTATGATTTATGATGAGAGGGATAATACACGTTTATTGGTGTCTCGGTCACAAACGTTCCCGCGGGCTTCATCAGGCGGAATACACAAAACAATCTTGTAAAGTTACTATTCTTGCTTAAAAACATGTCTTGGAGACCAAATTTGCTGTTTTTATTTGTGATGACTTTACGATTCCGGTACAATTTTCAATAATTATTGATGCTGTTGTTCTTGAAATTGGTAGACATGTTTTAGCTATCCATATCCGGGAACAGCAAATCAACAACACTACCTAGAGCAAAGTTTTTCTAAATGATTGTGTTGTCATTTCTCTTTATTACAAACATGACATTACCCATAGTTTTGCATTTTTATTTTGCTTAAAAATTCGGTAAACTGGAAGACTGTTTCAAGAATAATAACTTTACATTTTAGTTATCTAGTAAATGGGTGAGTACTACAAGCTTTCAAGATTTATATGAATTCTGTGAGATATTAAATTAAAACAAACCAACTGATGCTTCCCAATTCCTAAAACCAAACATTCAAAAGTTACACGTGATTCAATACATTCACTGTTATCGACAAAATTGAACGATTTGAAAAGGGTGTAAGCAGAGGGACGAGCCAGTAAGTACATTATTTATTCTGTAGGGGAGGTAGGGGAGAGGGCTATGCGTTTGGGGTCGAATATTGATACAGCAAATCGCACTGTGGATTTGATTGCATCTTTATGCTACAATTAAGGTTATAATGTAAAGAAACAAGACGCAACTACCAGATGTAATCTACGCAGTAATACATATACGTCACTGAAAAAGCATTTCAAAAATAAAATATCATGTATTTACAGCACGTGAATCGCCTTGTTACAACACGATTTTTCTCCCGATAGTACATTGACGGATCCAGTGAAAAAAGGTAGTTTTATGCTAGAATGTATAATTATCATTTTATATATGCCTTCTTTTTTATTTTGAATAAAACTTGTGTCAGACTCTTATTTGGCATCCAATTAACAGATCGTTTCATGTTTTCATTTAAGGGTCTAGTGTTTCACCCAAGTATGGTCTAACAAATCGGACCGATGCACGTGGACAACCTGTTTACGACTATAACATTCACAGTGAATTGATTGCTGAAAATCTAGATTCCATTTTTCAAACGTAGGTTTAATGTTTTTCAATTCAGTACAAAGTAATTTACATTTTTTGATGATTTGTATTGCTGAACCGATTAATAAATTATCGACCCCATTTGTAAGATAAATATTGCCCGCATAGAACTCAATAAAGATTATTTTCCTGTTACATTAGTGTTATGTGATTGCAGTGATGTGTTGATTTTTACGTTTCGACGGAAACGATAACTGTTCATGTGGCAATATTGTAGCTTTCATGATAGAAGAATATCCCAGGTGGCCGTTCGAGCAGTATTATTTCAGACATGTGTAGGCACCTTGCTGGAACCACCAGTCTTCTGCAAGCCAACTGAATGGCTTCCTCACGTGAAAGAATTCTGCAACCCAAACGAGTTATCGGAGAAACTCATTGACCTTGAACATTTGACATGGTTAATTTTATTTATTATGGTTAACACTTAACGCAAAGGTACAACAAGAACAAGCTCTTCCATTCTCTTTATTGGGGATTATGTACCCTTTGCCCCAAACTTGCTTTTTCACACTGCGGTAAATTCAACAACGGAATAACGTTAATATTCTACCATGTAAAAAGCAGTTACTATTTTCTTCAGTAAAACAAATTATTCTTAATTTCATTTATAGTGTCTTATCTGTGAAAATCAGCTTTTCCTTACACTCACTGAAAGTTTACGACGAACAGGATAGGAAAGGACAAGCTACTTGTCTTCAGATTAATGGAACGGTGAGTAGGTTTAGCTTAAATGGGTAGCTACTAAGCGGGCCGACGAAACAGGATATTTGACATATGGTACCGACCTTTCGAGAATATCAACCAGATCAAAACGCTCGAGACCTTCATACATTTGTTTATTTCTTACTGTCTGCATAAAGGAGCCACCGGAACTGAAATTGGCAAACATCTTGAAACGGATTTTCTTCATGAAACGCTTACTGATTGTTTATTAAAACCTGGTTTATGATACTCCTCTTAAAAGGAATCCCTGGAAATCAGAAATCCCTTCGAACCAGACTATTTTCTTAGTTCTTCTTCTATCTCTGAATAATGGAACCACCGAGCAGATTTTCAGAATCGTTTCTATATAATGTTATGTAAGATAATTTATGAAGAGCAAATAGACTATTGAAAGCACGACGAATGGATTACTATTTCTGTAAAAGATAAACAAAATCTCTTAAGAAGAACAGTTTAATAAATTGTTACCTAACTTCAATGGATGTCTCTAAAGTCCTTAAGTTCCTAAGGTTTTCTTTACTTGTTTAAAAGTAAGCCAGGGCCTCAAATAACAGAACCGATTACTCTCACGAAGATATACAACGACCATGATAAATGCATACTTGAAAGAACCGTTCCTAACTTTAAGAGCGTCATGTCCCTGCATTCAACCTTTTTTTAATTTATTTTCTAAAAAATATCTGCTTTCCAAGGAACACTGAAACTATGACTTAATTATCAAGCACAATCACTATTTGCACATCACAATTATTACGTCACTCGTCAAGCGTTAGAGCGGCGGGTTTGAATAGAAAATAAAAATGTGGACCAACACGACATTAACGAAAATGTTGCAGGCTCGGTTTGATTGAGCCTGTTCATGGGTGGTAGTGGAAATGCAAGCTACCATCCACGCCCTCTAGCCCCGGGTTGAGCAGAACTCAACATTTACACATGTTATAAGTACCAGAATATAATTTAGAGACATCCAAAGATGTATTTATGCGGTGATGCACATGGAACCTTCAATGATGCACAGAGAGCAATTTCATTAAAAGCGGCTTATAATCTCCAAATAAAGTAATGGCTTTGTCCTAACCGAGAAAACAATGGGCAGAACTAAAGAAACTGGAATTTAGAGAGTGGATCTCCAGGTTATGGAGCCTGCGTATCACAGAAACTGTCAAAAGACAAAATTAAAAAGCAGGCACCATATCCAGGGGGTGATTTCACAATACCAAAGCTTTTAAAGCGAGAGTATTGGAACCAACCAAGCCGAAATGTTCAAGCTGAAAAATTAAACTGTACTCTAACACAACATAAACGATCTGAAGAGATCGAAATATAACAGATCATTAGTGGATGTGGTCCCTGATGTAGATAATGATCCTTGATATAGAGTTAGAATCAAAACAATATCTCTCAAACTTACACTTTACCAAAAACCGTGATATAATTCTTTCGCAACTGAACCTATTGTTTGGGATAAATTATTTCTTAATCAAAATATATTAAACGAGAGCTTTTTTTTGGTCTAAAACGTCAGCCAACCGGTTATTTACATTGAAACTTATTTTCATTTAAGGAAAATTAACGAAAAGTATCATAAGGGGCGGGTCATTGTAGCCCTTAAAAACCCAGACGGGAAAAAAGAAAATTGCAGTAAAAATCGGTTTGGGTCGTTAAGGTTTGTCTCTTTTAAATTTTTTGTTATTCTTTGGATCACGGGAAAAATTAACTTTAGGATATTGCATTAAGAGGTACAATTAAATTTGGAAGAGTTTACATTCCCATAATTTATAAAATATTATAGGTAGCGAGAATTCTAATGCAACCAATGTTATACATCTTATGCAGTTTAAAATGATTCTATAATTAGATGCATGTCCACATGGTTTTAACAATGTTCTTTATTTTTTTTTTAACCGTCTGTTTAAGAAATGCACCTAGGCTTTTAAGTTTTTATTTGATTATACAATGTATGATCGTATTTAAAGAGGCATATTATTGTTAACGTATTGATATAAAACTTCGAAATTTGCACCCAGTTGTAGTTGTTTTTTGTTTTCGAAAATTTTTAAAAAACATATTTTACAGTGATTCTCCAAATGTTTTTATTCTCAGCTGTTTTGAGAATCTTATAAACTCCTTTGGATGCATAGAAGAAAAATAACAGCAGATTCGGTTTGACAGAGTCTGTTCGAATTCATGAAAGATTATGGAAAGTGCATCACAACTAGCACTTTGTTACATAGATATTAAATAGACTGCATGACCCCAAAGGCCCCAGAAAATATAACAACACTAAATTAGGGATGTGGGATTTTTAGCATAAAATTTTGAAATGATTAAAGTAGTTATATATAGGGGTTTTTGGCACACTTTTGCCCCAAATTTAAATTTTTAATTGCCTAAACCGACCAAGCTGCCCAATTTCAACAAATTTAAAAAAAAAATTTTCATAGTACTTTATGAAAACCTATAGAAAAATATTTAAACACTTCCACCAAAATTTCCCAAAACCCTGCAAGTGGCAGAAATGGGGGCATCGCTCCCAACTTGACAAACTTTTGGCAAAACTTTGGGCAAACACAAATTCATCCAATCAAAGTCTCCCTTTTTTCTCCCAAGTGGCAGCAATGTGCAAGTCTGCCAATTTGGGCAAAACTTTTGGAGATATATTATATTATATTTATTAAAAATTGAAGATATTTTATCTTATTTTGAATAATAATTTCAAAATTTTTTGTCTTTAAAAAATTTAAATACATTTGATTAGTAGTTTACAAAAAAAAATATTTGTTTGAAAAAAAGAAAATTTCTGATAAAAATTTTCCCCATTTTTACAACAAAAAACGGGGGGAAAAAATAAAGGGCTATTGTTATTTGTGGAAAGATGAAAACAAAGTTTTTTAAAAGTACAGGGGGTAATTTTTGATATTTTAAAACAAATGTTACCCTTTTTACCCAAGAAAGGTTTAACACTTCCAGGATAATTTTTGTGGGCCCGGAAATCCCCTGATAAAGGACCCCCGTCAATGAACTGGTGCAGTATGTATGGACCAGATTTTTGCTATGATCAAGGGCTAAGTAAAAGTGAAAATGATAAAAAAATTTTTCAATTTAAATAAAACTAAAACAAAAACATTTGGAGAAAAAATTGCAAAACATTTAGTTGTGAAACCATAATTAAACAAAAACAAAATTGGGTGGGACGGAAAAGCGTCCCCATGGGTTAACGCCCCGACAAAAACAAAAATCAAAAACGGGGGGAAAAGGGGGTAGAGCAAACTTTTACTACCCCAAAAAAAAAATTTGGGCGATAATAGAAAGAATTACACAAAACCAATTAAAAGGAAAATTTTGGAAAGAAAGATGATAGTTAATGATATTGATGATATTGGGCAGTGATTTTGTTACATGCAAACTTTTTTCAAAAATAATAAAGGAGTAAAATACTGTTAACGTTATTTTATATATTTAGTAAATATGTTGGGGATTCCCCTTTAAAAAAAAAAAACCGGGGAAACTGTTACGAGTTTGAAAAAAATAATTTTAGAAGAGTTACCCGTAAAAATTTAAAGGGTTGATGGGAAAAGAATTTTTTTAAAAAGTTTGAAACATTTTTTTAATAAAATAAAAAATTTTATGTATCATACATTTTTGAAGGAAAGGGTGTAGTAATAGAAAGATTTAAAAAGAAATTTAAAAGAAAAGTGGAAATATTTTTCAGCAAATAATACTTATATTATTTTAAATTTTGCAGGATATGGTTGATAAAAATTTAAAAAAACAAAAAAATTTAGTTAAAAATGCACCAACCGAAGTAGTAAAAATTTAAAAAAAGGGACTTTTATTTTTAAATTTTTACGGGGATTTAAGATACCAAAGAGCAAAGCAAAAATTTAAAATTTGGGGATCGAGTTCGCTTAAGTAAATTAAAGCATTTTGAAAAAAGGTATACACCAAACTGGACAGAGGAAATATTTATAATTTATAAAATTAATAATACAATCCCCGAACGTTCATATTAAAGATTTAAATTAAAGAAATAGTTAAGGTTCCCTTTTTGGCAAAAACTTTTTCCTATACACAAAAAGTTTTTTGAATTTAAAAAGTTTTTAGACGAGACTATAAGAAAAAAAAAAGCTTTAGAAAAAAGGAAAGGGTTATGTGAAAAATTTAATAGTTGGGTACCTTTAACGATCTTGAACAAAAAAAATAAAAAGTTTAATTATATAAATGGTAATAAAAAAACTATTTTATAATAATGGAATGAAAAAAAGATCAATTAAATTTTCATTAACTAAACTAGCTGCTGCTTACAGAAAAAGTTATAAAATTTTTTGGGGGAGTAAGTACTGGGTTATATTTACAGAGGTGTTTTTGGGTTTCTCGTGCATAGCATTGTTCCAACTTTTCTATATTTGTAGCAGTTTCTGGCCTGTTCCATCAGTAATTACCATATTTTTAAAAAGACAAACTTGACGACAAGAAAATTTTTTTTTTAAATCACATCACCACAAAATAAAACAATTATAACAAAAGCACGGATTGGGGTTTAGTGTTATGACCCTAATGTCTGGGAAAAAAAAAATAAAGAAGAAAAGAAAAAAATTATTCAGGTTTTTTACAATACTATTAGAAAGCAGAAAGAAAAAAAATTTTTCAACACCCCTTTTAAATGCATTGAAGGATTTAAAATTAAGGATTTAAAAGCAAAAAAAAGAAAAGTTTTTTATTTAAATTTTTCGTGTGTTTTTTAAAAATTTTTTTCTATAAGTTTATTATATTAGATGGGTTAAAAGAAAGGTAGTGAATGATTTTGCCAAATTTCTAGCACTTTAGGAGAAGTAATG